>NC_056745.1:894097630-894322630 GCF_019279795.1 Protopterus annectens
ATGAGCTGGAGATTGTAGAGCGCTACAGGGTGGACAGGGACATACTAAAAGGACTCACTGAGCTCTGCCGCCCTCAACCCAGACCCAGAGCCAACAGAGGGGAACCCATCCCAGTGGAAACAAAGGTATGTGTATCCCTTAGGATAATAGCCACACGTACCTTCCAAAGACTAACTAGGGACATGGAGGTCTCACAGTCATCAACATCCAGGGTACTTCACCAGTTCCTGGATGCCATGCTACCCCTGAGGTGAGGGCCAGCAATAGGCAACACTTCTACCTAGTTCTAGATGTGTCATCTCCATCAGAACCCTGGTGGCACTTATGAAGGGTAGCAGACTTTCTCATATATTAGGGATGAATGAGTATGCTGAATGCCAACATTGTCCCTATTAGCTTGTTATACACACATGAACCTACGGAGCTGTGCAGTTATAGTGCTGTACCTTGCTGACGACATATGTCTGCTGTGCTGGTATGCCATCCTCTGCTGCTTTATTTCTGCTGCGTATCCATAAGTTATCCCAACAGACTCCTGTAATAGAAGCATAAACAGGCCCATGACACACCTGTCATTATGTAACTATATAGCCAACTCAAAAACATACAACATAGGGACCGCATAAGGTACACAAATATATGTGGTGTACACATGACAAATGCCAGCATACCTTATCTGTTGTTAACCACTACAAGTGGCATGGTGAACCTACACTGCATTATACAAGTACATGTTAAGTAATATATTCACCCTGTGCAGACACATAGCTGCATTTCCCTGCATGGATGTCAAGGATGATAGGGATGTGGCACAGGTATCATCACTTGCACAGGGTATTATGTGGGAATGCAGGAGGCCTAGGATGGCCCAAATGGTAGACAACATGTGTGTGAGTTAGGGGGAGCATGTAAGATGGACCATGGAGAGGTGCTGTGTGTGTCTGTAGGTGACCTGCATATGACAGTGGTGTGTGAGTGTGTGCATGTACACAGTCAAGCTCAGTGCCAGCTTTGCATGTGTGTATGTTGGACAGCTGTGGACTGTACATGGTAGAGTTGGCAGTTCACCATCTCTGGCCTCGAACACAGGAGCTGGCTGTGCCAGGAGTTGCACTGGCACCTCCATGCCCAAGGACAGAAGTCATGCTAATACATGATGGTGACTGGTGGCTGCTGGGACCATGCCCCCCCCCACAGGACAGGCCAGGACTACAAGCCCATGGCCTGCCATGTTGTGGTATGGAGAGCAGACTCCCCTCTGTAGCACTGGATGTACTTCTACTATGGCAGCGTGAGTGTGCATGACCATGTGGACTTTCAGCAGATGGTGTTTCTGCTCTACATCCATGGGTCCGAAGTTCAACTCCAACCACATATTCCAGCACAATGTGCAGTCCAAGACAAATAGTGCCTCAGCCCATTGTCTGTCCACTGCATCTGTCAACTGATCCAGGGTGTCCCCAATATGGTGAAGGCTGTAACATATGTCAGACTGTGTGGCATCGATAACCCTAAGCATATGCCTGGAGTTCCATTCAGAATGTGCCTGTGCCTCCATGATGGCCCAAAACATGTGCTGGGTGACCCATGATGTGACACTTGCAACAAGTGTGGACAGAGAGCAGGCTTTCTACAAGCACCCCTGTCAATCCAATTGTACTTGTATGGGACCTCACCACCTCTCTGGCTATGACCAGTGTCTACATTCACTGGAGCCATAGTTTCCACACTTTCCTATTCAATGTCTCCACCTTCTGACTGTTCAATATTTGTGGTCTCTGGGGGGAATGGGGTATGTGTGGGCATACAGACTGCATGCAGTGACAATTGGGGCAGAAGAGTGATATCTACCTCTGGGACAGATTCATCCTCCAACACCCCCACGTGTGCCTCACTTTGGTCACTGTTATCATCAGTGTCCGAGGAGTTACTGACACCAGGTTGTGTAGGAGACAGACTCCAACCCCCACAGTCATCTGCAATAAGAATGAAAAAAGCAGTATATTAATACCTGCACTATTGTGTATGAAAAGTATCCAAGACTCCTAACAATGAAGACCCACAACTGCATTAGCAGTCAAACAACTGCCTTCTCCTCCTTTGTCTGCAAAGCACTACCTCCTAACACAATTCAAATTCAACTCAGGACCTTTACAACCAACACTTGAAGCAAATCAAGTCAAACATGGCCAATAATATTTATTTTTTATTTGCTCAGTATGACACTGTAATTGAAAAAAAAAGCACATAAAATCCAGTACAACTCTTTTCACAATTATATGGAAATACACATTTCACTGTCTAATGTATTTGCCTTCAACATGTTGTATATTAAAAGGCATTTTAGATTATTTTCCTCATTTAAACCAGGAGCTGTACCTGCTCTGTAACTGCCAAAGTGTATCTGTTTGTTGAACTACATTCCTGTGACTACCCCCTCTTGAAAACTTAGGTACCTCTTCCAGACTGGCATTTAAAAACATCCTACGCTGTCTACACACATAATTAAGTGTACATAGGGCATTATTCTGGCCTTTAACCATACTAGACTATAATTGTTCCTTAAGAAAACAAGTGTCATACTTGCCAGGGGCAGGATCACAGCCTTGGGCAATACCTGAAAGACCTGTGAAAAATTGAGGGTGTGGAAATGTCAGTACCAGAAGGTAATACATCCACATAGCTTATATTTACAGTAACTACTCTGTTACTTGTTGCATTGGTCCCAGTCTGCATATGAGTATATACCTGAGGTTACACTACCACAAAGAACAAAGACCTCAACCCCACATAAATGTATCTACAGCCTGACACACTGACTGCTACATTATTACATTGCTGATCACAGTAAGCTTACCTGCACACTCTTCAGCTGTGGAAATTGTAGCACCCACCTCCATGATGTATGGTGGGAGGGACACCTGGGAGCTGTTGTGTGTGCCTAGGTACACCACAAATTCCTCTGTGGCCGAGAGTTGTTGCTATGCTGCATGCCCTCCACTGGTGACAGCATGATCCCTGACTATATCTGCTGCCTGTCAACTTGCAGTATTAATCATATCAGTTGCTTGGTGTCAAACCTGCTCATATGTCCTGCCCTGCTGGCCCATGGCATTAATGTCACAGACAAGGTCTGACCACAATGCAGCCTGCTGTTCCCTATTATGTCTCCACCTGGATAACAGGATGTCATGATGCTGCCTTAGTCCTTGCAAGATTATCTCATTCTCTGCATCCAAGAAGGGTGGGTGTCATCTGTGGTACATTATTCCTGAAAGACAACACAAGAATAGCACATTACAGGAGCAGATACATGGACATCCACTATGTGCAGATACAGCATGGGCAAAATGGCTGACACCATCCACTGCTTGCTCACATATGGCATAACCTACAGTCTGACAACATACTATGTGTGTGGATGCAACTGAGACAGTACAATTACTGTGGTATTCCCTGTGTGCCATGACAGCTTCTGCTGTATGATCATACACCCAACACTCTAGTCCACTGTGGTGTGTCCCCTAAGGACAACCACACAATAATATATCATAGAAGCAGTGCTAGACAAATAGCAGCTTGCTATAACAACCACTATATTGGACAGTCCAACACCAGTGTGCTATGCTGACAAAAGACAATGCCACCCTGATGTATTGTAGGGCCCCTGTAGCTGTAAGTCAGCAGGGTATTACAGACATGTGATTACCACAGGTCTATGACCAGCTTACTGCTGCAATCCCTATTCCCCATACCTTTATCCTCCCATTTAAATCCTGTTATACACAAAAAACAGTTACATACCTGCTAAAGGGCAGTACTCTTCTGTTGAACTGTGTGTCTGGTAAAGTTTCACAAAGGCTTGTTCTGTATGACTAAAGTCTCATACAGAATGGTTCCCCATAGCCAGCTGTCTGTCTTTTAAACATGCTCCCCATCAGCAGGTAATTACCTCTAAGTCAATATGTGTTTCTAAAATGCTAATTGCAGCCAAAGCATTGCACTATCATTAGCCAATGACATGCAAGCACTGTGCAAGATATAAGGCCTTCATATAGACATGGGCCCCTTTCTTAGCATTTGAGATGGACACTACTGGAGTGAGGAGACTACATCATCACAGAGGGTAGGTCTGCAGCAGAAATCTTTACACAGAGCTGTATGTACCACAGGCTGTAGTTGCAGGTAGTAGACCTAGACAGAGAGTGTGGACACTTTGGAGGACAACAAGCTGTAGGTGTATCCGTGTCAGCTGTGTCAGCCCTGTTGTAGATGCAGTGTGAGGTTGAGGGTACCCTTTACACTCCAATTAAGGCATGTGTTTAAGGTACAGATATTAGGCAACTGTGTCAATAACAAAGTACTAGGCGACATATTGTATTGCTTTATGGATATGTGAAGTGTGTCCCTACCTGCAGGCCTCTGACTTCATCTCCTGAAAAGCAGCTATATACTTTGCAATGTTTTGTGTGGATAAAGTGTGTATTAGAGATCCATTAATTGTTGTCTTCACAATAATGTAATTGAAATGCAGCACAACACTGGATTTGAACCCAGGACTGTCTCTGGCAAAATATACTGTATGAAAATAATTTAACAGACTGAGCTACTGAGCCACTGCTACAGCATGTGTATTTGCAAGATATATGTGCACACATGCAGCATGTGAAAAACATTGTCTACATCCATCCGTATGTGCATGACTTTATATGGATGTGTCTATACCAAAGTCCCATTCGGGACATGTATTTTGCCATGAATGGCTGAGCAGGTTACTTTCTACATGTTGCTGATAAAAGGGCACATTTACCTTAGTTACATCCATTATCATATGTTTGGCTGTCTAGTGGTGTACTATTGCATCAGAATCCAAGGTGCACTCCCATTTTTTCTTTTGCTGTTTATTCCAGTTTGCACAGTGTGGCTTGGCATGCAGCTCCACTGAACCACACCTAATGACTGTGGCAATTACTATGTTTTGTTTAAACATGTTTTAATGAAACGTGGTGTGGCTTGGTGAGTTAATGCAGTATGCTGCTGGTATGATAGGCGTGAGTTCAAAACATGGCAGAGGTGCTTATTTTGTACATGTGATTTACAATGTTAAAAACACACACACACACACACACACATATATATATATATATATATATATATATATATATATATATATATATATATAGATAGATAGATAGATATATATAGCTCTACATGCATATAAATTATAGCTCTATTTAGCTGAGCTAAGCAAATCTGTGAGACATGGGGCGCTGCACAGCTCCAGGCTAAAAAAATAAGGAAAAGAAAAAAGGGGTGGTAGGAAAATGGTGAAATGGGGGCAAGCAGGGGGAAAAACATATTGAAAGGCAGGGAAGGCTGTGCAGGCAGGTTGTAGGAAAGAACCATAGCTATCCATTTCTTGTAAAGCAACAACTGTGAACTTTGACAGATTTGCACATGAATTTGGATTCTCACACCCCAAAGAGAGGGGTGAGGACAACATAACTGTGTTGTTAAGCCAATTGGACTGAATTATGTGTGTCCAATGGAAACATGGGTGAAATGGAGAGCGATGTATGGGATGATTTTTTTTTTTTTGACAGTTGCCCTTTTTTTTAAGGTGAGAGTAGAATATTGGGGAAGAAACATAGGTATGTGTGGGGGAGGTAAGTTTGGTAGGTGAGAATGCATTTGCAAACAGACAAGACAGCAGATGGGGCAATGTGTGACACATGATGGGAGTGAGTACCTTTGATGGGGAGGGTGTTGTTGAATCTGAGTCCCATGTGCCTCCAGATGATAGCATCGTAACTCATGCCCCCACCCATGGGACCATTGGCACTGCTCCTTCACTGGCCCAAGGGTGGCTGTGCTGGAGGCTGGGCACCAGGTCAATGCTGCCCCACCAGGTCAGCCAGCATGACCTCAATCTGCTGCAGACATTGGTCATAGCCACAGTGGACTATCTAGTGAACCAGGGCGAGTTGCTCATCATAGGTGACCACAGTCCCTCTGCTATTGCTCTCAGAGGGGACTAGGCCCCATCCCCTGGGGCAGTACTACCCATAGCCACAGGTAGTGCAAGGGCAGGAGAGGAAGCACCATCAGTCTGGGTCCCAGACGTGCTAGGCCCGGTGTCACAGCCAGTTGAGGCAAAGTAGGGGAATTGGCTGGAACTGGCCTATCTTGACGATCTGTGGGACATGAGGTAAAGCAATATGTTACAGTTAGTAACAACCAAACCATTGCTAGTATTAACAGAATGGAACATCATATTTTTTAATCCAAATACATATTAATACCTATTATGTGCAGCACAAGATAATGTAACATAACAGTCAGTATGATAACAGCATGCCAGTGTGAAGTAAACCATATGGCCAACAAAACAGTTTTAACAAAATATGTAAATATTTAATCATAATAAAACTTAACAATGATCAACCACATTTTTCAAAATATAGTTAGTTTAACAAATTATGTTAATATTAAATCATAATAATACATTACAATAATGAATAAATTAAGATATGGGGTGGGGAGAGAGAGAAAAGCATTCCATTAGTGTGACTGAGATAGTACCCCTGACAACACTGGTCATACATACTTCTACAGGTGTGTACTGACAGCTGTGATTACAATGACTACAATTCTCCTATAGCTGTTGTAGCATGTACATACCTCTCAAGCTGATAGCATGAGAGAATAAGGGGCAAAAGGGCAAGCAGTGACAAATGCAGGTACAGAACTACTCAGAATGGTTTCACATAATGTGGACTTATATAACTACCAGGGTGTTCTGTACACAGATTTGGTAATACATTGGATTCTAGGTATTAATTTATCTGGTAAACATTTGACAGATGGATTAGTCAGTTCTAATTACATTATGAGAAATTGTGACACTTGAGAGGCATGTTTGTGTGCAGTAATTAAACTAGACAGCCATCATGGCTTCAGTGGCAGGCAAGGGAGTAGAACGCACTACCTGTGACTGCAGGGGACATCTGCAAATACTTTAATAAATGACTGCAGTAGCTTAGTATGGACAAGCAAGAGACAGAGCCATACTGGAATTACAGTTTTATTTCTGAATCAACAATACTGGTGACCACTTTCTTCCTATTGAGTGAATAACATTCTGTGAGATCTAAATACAATATCTGCACATAATATGGGCTAACTCACCCATCACATTTTGTGTTCTTGGAGTGACAGAAATTGTGAGCATTATGTGACTGTGTCTGAAATGTAGGGTTACATAGCACTGGATTCGAACTCAGGACTGTGTGTGGCAAAATGTACAGTGTACAAGGAATTTAACATACTGATCTACTGAGGCTCTATTGACTACAAAGTGATTGATACTTGCCTGGAGACCATCTGGAAACATACTATGAATTGTACAATACAAGTTACAGGACTTTCCTCTAGCATTCTAGTACTGTTACAGTATTTTACTAGACTGCAGTGCCAATAGAACACATATGCATGGTATGCAACCATACTGCATATATTACTACAGCTTTATTTTACTTTCAACAATACAGGTGAACACATATTACTGTTATTGGTTTGCAATATCTATGACGTCTACACACACAATATCTGGCCATGGAGTGGGCTACCTCGACCATATTCCTTTTTACCCAATGTCTGTAAAAGACAGAGCATTATGTGATCAGTACTAGCCTAGAGAAATTCTTGAACAGTACTATGAGTTAAGCGATACCATATGCAGCTATTAGATTTTCAATCTACAACTATTACAGTGTTATACTTGACTGCTACAACCTTACCTTACAGATTCAATGCATACAGTTCTACTGCAATGGTTATGACAAGACAATTCTGATGTACACCATTTGCTTGCTGTTATTGGTATTTTCTCTTCTCATATTTATTGCACTACAGGTCTAATTCCAACTTTATTCTGCTACAACTCTAAATCCAACTTTATTGTACTGCAGCTCCACTTCCAACATTATTGCACTACAGACTTTTATTACATATACCTAATTGCAGTTAATGCTTTAATTTTTCTTGCTTATTGCACTACAGATGGCATAATACATCCATGCTCACCACAGTCATGGCACAACCTGGCTAGATGCCCAGAATGAGAATCAACACTGCAAGCCCTCTCAACTGCAGTTTTTGGAATAGAAGCGCACCATTATGCATACCAGTTTGCAGACATTCAGATTATATATTGGTAAAACAGAAGGGAAAGTACTTACATACTTGTGGGGCATTTCATGCCTTCACAAGTGTCCAAAGTTCCCCTCTTTCGTAGGTGTCCAAGGATCCCCTCTTTCATCTTTTCAGGTCACCATGGTGGTGATGACACTGCTTACCTGTGCAGGGGATACCAGTAACATTAGCGAGTTCTCTGGCCAGCTGGTCCCAGGCCTCCACCTTGCACTCTAAGACCTGGAAACCACCCTGCAGCAACCTATCATAATGTTTTTTTTACTAGGAGCCCAACCATGACCCTGGACTTCTGAATGCCCCACCACTGCATCTGAAAGTGCACACCTTCTCCAACACCACCAGCCTTATTGACAGATGATAGACTCCAATAGTTTCTGCAGAATTTCCACCTAGCACACTTTATATAGGCTGTTTTCCTATCCTTACACATCATTAAGCAACACTCAAGAAAGCACCATGTTGATTAGCAGTGCACAAACCATCCAAGCAGAGCTAACCAGTGCGCAAATATGCACAATCATGGTTTTAGTGAAGCAAACATTGGCAGCCATTAATATGTTTATCAGTTGTGTAGCATGAATGAGCAGTACTTAGCAGAGCACAGCAGAGCCATATTATAAAAGTTTGTCCATAACGTGTGTAACAAAAATACAGACAACTGCTGACTTCCATGTATTCGAGCCCTGGACCGCCGTAACTCTACTCATTAAGCTGCATGGATATTAAAAAATCCAGTATACCTTCACATATACCACTGAGCTATGTGTTAGCAATGCTGAGCACCACGCAGGACAAACATGTTTAAACGCACCAATAATTAATTATTTAATTACATCCAGTTTCTGCGATGTATGTATGAGCTCCACTCAGCTTAGCTGTGCTCTCCACCATGCAAACTCCAAACTAAAAAAAAGATAAAACACATAAAATGTCATTATGCTTATTAATTATATCCAGTTTTTATTGTTAGATGTCTAGCAGGTATCTGCTGTCTACACGTGACTACAGCTTGATATTTCTGTGCTCCGTGCTGTGCCGCACCATGGAAACATGCATTTTTTAATTAAAAAAAAAAATCAGACTACACTGATTCAATATCTGTATTCCTCAGCTCTCCCTTGGCAGCATGCCATCATTAATATGCATGGCGCGATGCAAATGGGGGAACCATGGTTGTGTACATGGATACATTCCGTGTAGGCTCTACATGGTGCCTACTCAGGGTTTATTAAATCCTGGGGACTATCTATATCTATATCTATATATGCATCTATATCTATCTGTATTTATATATATATATATATATATATATATATATATATATATATATATATATATTAGTATTAGTTGTTCTCCAGTGTCCCTAAAACATTTGCAAAGATTTTCCTCCAAAAGCTGATGTTTTAGTTTAGATCGGAGGGATTACATTATTTGTTTGCAAAACTTTCTTCTGGAATTTGATTCTAAGCAGCAAGTGCAATTTTGGTAAAAGCTATTTGCTAATAGTCTGACTGAAAGGTAATTTACTAGTATGACTGTGTCTAAGTTACTTAAAGTAAAGAAAGAATTTCTGACTATTAGCCTTTCCAGGGAGGAAGGCAGTATTTGAAATTTACTGTTTTACTATTTTGTTCAGCAAACAGTGAAGTAATGTGGATATAGTGATTTTCTGCAACTACCAGAATTTGTTCATGAGAATACAGTGGTGTTACCAAGGTTCAGATAGATAACCAATGTGAATTATGTTCTTCTCTGTGATTTCCAATAATTATGTGTTACCTGCAGAAAGCAGGTAGATTAAAGATATACTGTATTCCAGTTTTGGGAGTATCACATTTCTTACAAAGGCTTGTTGTCCTCCTAGTGACAGAAAGTTTGTTAATGTATGGTATAGTTTTAATTGGACTATTGTTTTGTCTACTAAATTTTCAATACTCATGTTAACAGTGAATGTGGGCTTTAATATCAGGTTAGGGTATTTTTGTTGATGTACCTTACAAATATTATTGCCAAAGTGATCTCTAAGTCTTACAGTGCATATATGTGTTTGTTAATTTAGAATAGCAAATAACAATATAGTGGATTTGTTAGAGAAGCGATAACATTGCAGTGTATGTGTTACAGAAGAACAGTAGCTTGCATTTTCTCATCCATGAGCATAACTTTTTGAACTTTTGATGTAATGAATTTTGTAGATGAAGTAATAATCTGTCAGCATATAGTAGTAGTATATAATTAGCATACAATATATTCTCTAAGAACTGATGTTATAGGGTAGTGTTCCTATATGGGAGTTTCTGTGGTTTCTGAGAGCAGCATTATAGAGATGTGTCTCACAATGCAGTGTCCATTAGAAAAGCAAGTGCTGACAGGAGGGTGTTTTTTTTTTTTTTTTGAAATTCCAGCATGAGAATATTCATCCTTAAGGACTGGTAATTGTAAGATTTGAAGGAAATACTGGAATGATAAAAGTATACAAAACATTGGTCACCTTACTCAGACTGTGAATTCAAAATGGGATTTGCTGCCTTTGACTTTTTGAGAAAAAAACATGATTGTCTTACATTTCTAGTTAAGGCATGCTTTTGTGCTTTCATGGCTTCTGGCTTCTCCACAGTTCTTAATACACCCCCAAAGTGACATGATAAACCTCATTGTCCCACAGACCAAGCTAAATTCAAAATTTTACAAGGTGACTTCCATTTTTATTCCACACGAAGTCTCAGTATCCATAAAATCAATGAGGAAAGAAATTAAAACATTCTGTAGGTGTTTACTGAGGAGCAGAACATATCAATTCAAAGATAGACAGTTGGTTTTCTTAAAATATTTCTTCCTTTCTGTGAACATCAGAAGAAATACTTATTTTGCAGTTACTGGCCTATGGCTAAGGGGAAAGAAGTATTTAGAATAAAGATTCAGTCTGAATCATGGTCATAACCAGCTCCACCAAAAGTTCCATAAGCTTTGGGAATGCTCATATATCAGAGCATTATAATAACAAATGACCCTCTTAGCCCAAGCAGCTCAGGGAATACTGTATCTGTCACAGCACAAAATTGACTAACTGATTTCTCAAAAGTGTGGATCCTTAAAAGACCAACTAAAACTTTTTTGTTGTAAGTTGCAATAATTGTTAGACTGGAAATTCCTAAGTTACTTTCAGAAGCATATTTGATAGTATGCTAATTTAATAATAGGTTTAGGAGGTTTTGACCTTTTGTTTTGTGTATAAAAATATGAAGGAACATTTCTACTAATATTGCTTGTTGCTTGGATAAATGCTTTATTACATATTTGATTTTAATGCATGCATTCATAAGGAAAGTTGTTTGCATATATATTCAGTTACCATCTCATTGAGAATGCTTAGTGGTTAAGTGGACATTGTGTTTCTTAAATGCTACTTACAGGGTAGGGGCATTTCAACATGATAACTGATCTTGTTCCATTTATATTGCTAAGTAAACATGTCAATACAAAGTAGCACTGATGGACTCTATCCCTCCAAGCCTTCCAATGTTCAGTTAATCATTGCCTGAACTAGTTAACTGGAATGTTGATATATTGTTGATGTTTTACAACCCATCACTATGAGTCTGAAATTAAAGGTTTTGTACTTGGGAGAAGTTATAACATGTTAGACATATTACATTGACTATGCCAATAAATGCATACAAGTTAAGGGGTGTATGGGAAAATCTAGCTTCACTTTGGCCAGGAAATTATATTTATTAGCAAGTTAATTGTGAATTACTGCTTGCAAAATGATCGTAGCTAAACAACATAAATTTAAGATGTGAATTCCTTAATCCTCCTTGGGTAAACAGGGATTCATCCAAAGCATAGCTCTCAAGCTCTTAGCACAAAACGTCTGGGCAAAGCCAAAGATAATGTGGGGGCAAAGCCCCAAAAATAGGCACGCATTTTAAATATTGCTCTTATAAACTTAGAAAGTTTCTAGAATAAGAGGTTGTGTGTTACCATGCATTTTCTGAAGGATATGAAGTCTGAAACTCAAATGATTGTCATTATTTAGTGAATCCAGTCCTCTTTGATTTACCACAAAAATCCAGAAAATCGGAAATTTATGAGGAACAGTCCAAAAATCTGGGCAAAAATCTGGACATTCTGTGAAAGTTGAGAGGTATGGTCCAAAGCATATGGGTAATCAAGAACATCCCCAGAGTTTCAGGAGATGTGAAGATCTCCATTTGAGTCAGGGCCTTTGAAAGACTTAACCTGGCAGAGGCACTTCAGATACAGAGCTAAAACACAGGTGAGGTGTAGGCATTCAGCCTTGGACTATTTAATGCAGCCTGCTTGATAATGGGGTAAGACAGACTGAGATTGTACAATATAAAATTGTTTGAGACATTTCTAAAAGCAGAAAACTTGACTCCAAGATAAAGCAATACTGTAAATACTGTTAATATTATAATCCCAACAAATTGTATACATTTTATATACTATAATGTTAGTAAAGTAATGTTTAGAATGTACTAATTGTAAGTTTGTTGTTGTACTCATGTTAATCCAGGTTTTCTGTATTCATGTTAATTTATGTTCGTTCCACACATTGTGCAATGTATACCTCACAGTAATCCATCATACTGTGAGATGAATTTTCTGTCTAATTTGATATAACAATTATTGTACTTTGTACCTGGGTAGTGACTGAAAAGGGTCAGAAAACCAGTTCACTCACCCAGTTACCAGTTTGTAACTAACTAAATGAATAAATAAAATGTATTGTTTTATGGCACCAAGGTGAGCTATTTTACTTTTCTGGAATAACAAACCTATATTTATATGCTTGTGCATCCTGACTTTTTTTAGACATATAACACACACACACAGTCTCTGTAGGGGCATATTGGTTAGTACACATATATCATACTAGTAAATTATGTAGCTGTAGGGTTTAATCTGAATCAACCATTGAAGCATTGTTAAAAGCGAGACCTATAGACCATAATTTCATAGATGTTTAGGTTCATAGATATTTACAAGGCTATTGATGTTTGAAGATCTAAAGAAGCCTAACCTTACATTCCAAGGTACTTTTGTCCCTTGTATTTTGTGTACAAATAACCCCAGAGACAGGCAGAACAAGTATTATGTTGGGTCATTTACATGTTGTCCATATCCAAGAGGGACAAGGGTGTTAATGGGCGGATGAACTTGCAGTTACACATCCTCTCATACAAATTACATTTGAGAAGAAAAAAGATAAGTATTTTGACTGTTGTGCAAAGGAAAACAGTTCCACAGAAGAATAATTCTGTATGATGCATACCTATCCCTTCAACATACTTTATTGATGTTTCAGAAGAGACTGACATCCCTTGAGCATGTGTTTATTTCACCACTGCACTTGTGAATGTGCAAAACAAACTAACTGCTAAACAAACTAAACCAATATCATCTATCTAATTCCACTCTTACCTGGTTCCAAAGCTACTTAACTGACAGGTACCAAGCTGTGAAATGGGAAAATTCTCTCTCCTCAGCTGCCCATAACTATAGGAGTCCCACAGGGTTCTATCTTAGGACCACTACTATTTACAGTCTTCACAAATGACCTCCACACCTCCACACAGCATGCATCTATAATTCAGTATGCAGATGACACTACCTTAATCTGTGCTGCACAAAACATTCCCACCCTCCTGCAAACAACTCAACTAGCATTCTCTGACATTGAAAACTACCTTACCAAAGCCCAACTTATCCTCAATCCAAAGAAAACTCAGCTTATGATTATAACCAGTTCTAACAAAACACTAACAGTCAATTCACTATCTACTCCACAAATGCTACTCCAATTGCTCCAGTGGCACAGGCTAAGCTATTGGGAATAACCATAGACTCCCACCTAAAATTTGATAGTCATCTGAACTTAACTATTAAAAAAGTACATGCCAAACTGTGGTCACTCTACCGTATCAAACCATTTCTTACCAACAACACAAGATCAGCCATTGCTCACTCCCAACATCTATCCACCCTACTCTATGCATCTCCCATTCTGACTAATCTCAACAAAACTGAACTAAACAAAATGGAAGCTTGCTATAACAGAATTGCCCGCTTTGCTGCAAATTGCTCATATAGAACTCATCACTGTACTGCTTTGAGACAGCTCCACTGGCTTGAACTGCCCAACCTCCTAACCTACAATCAGCTCTGCCTCTGTCATTCTATCTATTACCTCCCCAATAAGTGTCCTTCCCTCAAAAACCTAATACAACATCACTCAGCCAAAAGGCCTCTTAGATCATCAAGCAAACTACTACTAGAAGTCACCAACAGCTACAATAGCTTTGGAGATGCACTATATAGTAGTTTGGTGGCTAAAAAATGGAACTCTGTCCCTACTAGCATTCAAAACACATCACCCAAAGCCTCCTTTAAAGACCTCATCAGGCAACATCTCAAGCAAAGTTGGCAGTGCCATGATTGCTCCCCAGGCTAGTGAAAGCAGATAACATATACATACTAAATCTAGAGCAATTGATAATAGTTTTCAATCTTACTCACAAACACTGGCTAATCTACAATGTATGTACTGTACCTGTGTACTATGTATGTATTCTACCTACGTTCCAAAGTTCAGCCGTACACCACAAATCTATTACTTACCTTTATTTTTAAAATTAATATTTTTTGATTGTTCTCTCCACTGTAACTGTTTGTGCCGCATACCACTGTAAAAACATGTCTCTTGTAATTTGTGTGTATACTGATCATGTCTAAATAACTAAATGTGTCTGTAATTTTTCTTTGTGGAGCTTTTCTCCCAGGGCCTCTGCTGAAAAAGGGCCTTTTCAGCTCAGTCAGACACCCCCGGTTAACAAATGTAAAATAAATAAATGTCCGACAGGATTTGCCTCCCTGTAGTCTGTACAACACCAAGAAGACAGATAAGGTGTTTAAATAGTCTGCATAATTTTTATGATTTAAGCACTTGATTTCATTAGTCAGGAAGAGTTGCATCATTCCAGTTGTGTGACTAGTGTTGGTTCATACTGAAAGGGGATTGATACCCAATGACCAGGCTAATGAGTGCCAAGTACAGTGGAATAATTGCATCCCTGGACTTGTTCATCATATGTTTAGATATAGCTGTAAGGTGAAAAAGAACTCCCATACAGTAATGAATGTGTGGTGATTAAATGACACTTCTTTGCTGGCATTGGTTCCCAGATCCATAAGTATGGGATCAATTTTCGGGGGGGGGGTGCTGTCAATGCAATAGTTACAAAGGAAGTCATGCTTGTCTAAGTATAGGACTATTTATTTCTTGGCCTTTAGTTTTAGTCCGAGGGTTAGACACCAGATATTTGCTTGGAAAGGGCCTCTTAGGGGATCATAGTGTCTTCTTGGGAGTTTATATGAGGGCACCAAGTAAGTAATCATTTGCAAACTTGGTCAGCATCAAATGCTTAACATTAGTTTTGCCCCCCAAGAAATAAATGCAAAAGAGCAGTTGCTCAAGGACTGATCCCTGGTGTACATTACTTGTGAAATATCTTTTGGAGGAGAAAAAGCCACCTACCCATACTTCTTGGTTTCTATTTGTGAGCCAATTTACTATCCAGTGTGTTAGCTTAATGAATTCTGCATAATGCAGTAGGTATGGATTTACTCTCATCCATTGCTACAGAACCTGTTAGTTAACTTTATCCTTATTTATTAATTCCTTAGTGATCCTTTCCATATCTTTGGAGATGAGGCTGGTCAGGCTTATGGGTCAATAATTACCTGGCTCCACTGATGCACAGCATTTGTGAAAGAGAATGACTGCTGTTGTCCTCCATTAATCTACCATGAACCCTGTTTTCAGGCTGATACTGAATAGCCTGGAATGCTGGCTGACCCAGAGAAGTAGTGTTCTTGGCTTTAGATAGCACACTGAGGATTTGTTCCTCAGAGATTTTGGGGGGAGTTGTATTTCTGGCATGCAATCTGAGAATACTGGAGGGGAGAAGGGGTGATGTATTTATTTATTTATTTATCTATTTATTTATTTGTTTAAATATTTATGTTAGAGCTAAATTTGTCTGCTAATAGGTTGGCTATGATATCTGGGTTTGAGTGTGTCAAATTATATGCTATTAGCTCTGCAAAGTGCTGGTTATTGTTTCTGATGTTTCTAACATAGCTAAAGGAGTCATCGTGGTTATCCTTCACTTGGATTGCTATTTCTACCTCATATCTCCCTGGCTGATTTGATCAGGATCCAGAGTCACTGTTTAGTTTAGCAAGAGTGTTTTAGGCATTGTGAGAGTTAAATTTATTTTTGCATGCAGTGTGTGTTTTTTTTTCTTTTATTATATGACCTGTTTCTATTAAGGGTCAACCACATACCCCGGGATTCATGAATCTTGCGCCAGGCACACTCATGGCGTAGGCGTTATAATGCCAAATATGGACGCCGAGCGATTCAGGTACGATCCAATTCCACGTGCACTACCGGCGTATGCCAGATCTGCGCAGCCCCCGGTGTAGGTATGCTAAACACCCTATGTGCAGTGTGTCACCATGCAAATGAAGGCATATAGCAATTCACGAAGTGGTGCAGCCCACAGCAATGTAAACCAAAAAAAAGGTTTACATTTTCCCAAACATAAAATCGGAGTAATGGAAGAGTGTCAGACCCAGGTATCACACTGTTAACATATGCCAATGGCAAAATACACAGACAATGGCATAAGAAAAGATGCACAACACGTAAATAACAACTTAAATGTCATGTCCACAGTAACTCACATCAGAACCGCAGGACATGTTTGCGGAAGGTGCAACATAATGAAATAATATAACAATGTTATAAAATAGCATCGTAATAGAAATCAGGTTTACAGCATAATACACCATGGTATGCATGGAACACCACAACCATGGTGCAAGGGTTGCCAAGGACTCGTGGCAGTCTTTGGCGTGGTAACTATGAATTAGTAGTCAATGCCATGCAAATGAGGCAGATAATACTGAATCGCAAATGTCCCGCCGGAGTAAGGTTGTACCATACGGCGCAGCGGTAAAACACCGAGGAGTGGCTCAGAGGAAATACATGACATCTGCAGAGGGGTGTGCCACTGTAGCAGTAAGCACATTGGAGCATAGCAAACCTGGGCTGTACATCGCTAATCAAAGCTGCAGGACCGGGGTGTGGGGTAATAGTTTAGCTGAGAGCACACATTGCGCGCAAAAGTGCATGTGTACGAGGATGACAACATTTCCGAAACCTAGTAATCTGATGCACGCCCTGCAAACAATATTGGAAACAGGAAGGTGATATGAAGAATATAAGGAAATGCGGAAGAAGTGTAATTGGAGTACTAATGAGCAATCAATGCTAATCAACCCACGAAGGCCAATCGACGGCAGCTGACAACTCTGATTGCAGAAACCTGTAAAACGGGATAGGGGAGGCATATGAATGCAAAGAAAGTAGGGGAGGTAGCAGATTGCAAAGATAGAAGACCTGACACAGCAGAGCAAAGCAGACTGGCAGCACAATGGCAGTAGCACACAAAACGCATGATATGCCATGTCCATGAAAGTACAAATGACAGTGCTCTGCAGGATGCATGCCAGAAAATGGTAGGTGCAACGTGCAGAAATAGTAAGGGAAGGTCGAAAGGTAATCCATGGCAGGCAAAAGTAATTCAACACCAAAGGCAACACCGTTGTAGTTATATCGGTAAAACACGGAAGATAACCCTTAGATACGGCCGTACAAACACACCCTATGACATCATCGGTGTGCACAGCACAATAGTATAAAGTGTGAATGCACACAACGCACAGCCGTGTATTCCCAAACACCGCACCATAGGTGTAAACACACGGGGAACTTTTAAAATGTACATGTTGGGTGCTGCCATAGCTGTGATCCATCAGCATGTGTTAGAGACAGATGGTGTTGGGGAGGAGGATGCCGACAACCACCGCAGGCCTCGGAGGAGGAGAGTGTTCAGACCAAGGGTAACCTACCAGGGGCTACATGACCTGGAGATAGTAGAGCATTACAGGGTGGACAGGGACATGTTACAGCAAATAGTGGAGCTGTGCTGGCCATGCCTGAGAACAAGAAACAACAGAGGGGAACCCATCCCAGTGGACACAAAGGTATGTGTAAGCTTGCGAATACTGGCCACAGGTACCTTTCAAAGGCCAACTGGAGATATAATGGGCATCTCACAGGCATCAGCATCCAGGGTACTATACCAGTTCCTGGATGCCATGTTCCCACATGCCAATGAGCATATATACTTCCCCAGATCTCCGGAGGATTTGGCTATCAATATGCGCCACTTCCTCCGTGTGGCACAATACCCGGAGGTACTGGGTGCGATAGACTGAACGCACATACAAATCAAGTCACCACCTGGTGAGCAGGGTAGACGCCACATAAACCACAAGGATTCCACTCCATCAATTGCCAGGTCATGTGCAATGCCCAGGGCATTATCATGGATGTGTGTGCTGGCAGCCCTGGAAGCTACCACGACTCCCATATCTGGCATGCCTCACAGCTGTATCAGGTATTTGTCAGGGAGGACATCCCTCAAGGCCATCTCGTGGGGGATGCTGGCTATGCACTGGAGCCGTGGATGATGACTCCCATCAGAAATGCACACACACACATGCAAGAACGCCATAATGAGGCACACGCACAAACCAGAATAATCATAGAGCGTGTGTTTGGGATGCTGAAATCATGGTTCCGGTGCTTGGATACATCTGGTGGAGCCTTGCAGTACTCTCCAGGCACATGTGCCCACATATTCATAGTATGTGCCATGCTACATAATATGATCCTGCGGAAGCAGCTGCTGCAGGGACATAATGGTGAAGGGCCACAAAGCCCACCACAATTGCCAAGGCCAGTCCAGGCACAGAGGGTTCCAGACCATGAACACACTGTGCCAGCCCCAGTAGGCAGATGGAGGCATACCCAATATGCCTATGCCTTGGCAAAGAGGGAATGTATAGCACATACTCTGACAGCATAGGCCCCATGGACTGACACCTCCCCACCTGCACACACAGTGAAATGGACGGCACACAAACATGACCACCTGTAAATTGTAATGTATGGGTGGCCTTATGTGTGACTCCTACATAGGCAGCCCCCAAACACTGTAAACCCAACAGCCAGTGGAACATGTAACGCCAACACCTGAACAGTACGTGAGTCCTACAGCATATGGCGTTGCTGTGTGCCTGCCACGTTCGCCGCAAGATGTATATATATATATATATATATATATATATATATATATATATATATATATATATATATATATATATATATATATATATATATATATATATATATATACACATATACATATATATAATACAGATAAGAAAGGGAATTAGAGGGATATAAGGTGACTGAGATGTATCCAGCGATATCTGTAAATATTATAGATAGTGCAACGACAATCTGAACATCCGGGAGGTTCAAAATAATAGGATACCGCCAACCATGGAATGTGTAACATACCGATATGCATAACCACGAGGCTGAAAGACCGACAGAACACAGTACTGTAACAGTACATGCGCGTGTAATAGTATGATGATATGAAGGGAGAGTTAGTCACCGCTGCCAGTGTTGCGGTCCACGTAGGTACTGTGTGCAATCATCCCCATGAGTGCCGTAGTATGTGTACGTGTGCATTGAGGGTGCCGTGTGCATCGCTGTGTGAGTGTAATGTGTGTGTGTCTGCAACATGTGTATGTTGGTGCCAAGTTAGAGGGAGATCAGAATATTAGGTGTAGGCATACGGTAAACCAGCCTCAGGCATATGTTCACTACTAGTCCCAGAGTAGTAGTGACAGCCCCACCCTGGCTAGGTGTGTCCTGACATAGAACGATACAAAGTGAAAATGTTCCAGATGGTAGCACAGGAATATTCCCCATAAGAAATGCAAAAGACGTATGTAATAGTCATGCCTGTATGTACGACACTGATATGTTACATGCAATATGATACGTTGGCAAAGTCACACAGCAATAGGTATGTATCGCGGAAAAAAAGTATGTGCTACCTCAGTACTGACCATGGCTACGTGTTGGCCCATAAACACCGCTGTGTGTTCCACAAGTGTCAAACAATTCCCATATGAATATGTAGCAACCACTAGCAAACAGGCTATTTCAACAACATGACCACAATGACTGCAAATATCTGGGACAGAAAGACAAGGGATAGTTGTCACGTACACATAGCTCGCTGAGGACCAGGGTGTGGGGTAATAGTTTAGCTGAGAGCACACATTGCGGCAAAAGTGCATGCGAGGATGACACGTCCCGAAACCTAGTAATCTGCCGCCCAAACAATATTGGAAACAGGAAGGTGATATGAAGAATATAGGAAATGCGGAAGAAGTGTAATTGGAGTACTAATGAGCAATCAACACTAATCAACCCGAAGGCCAATCGACGGCTGACAACTCTGCATGCAGAAACCTGCAAAACGGGATAGGGAGGCATATGAATGCAAAGAAAGTAGGGAGGTAGCAGATTGCAAAGATAGAAGACCTGACACAGCAGAGCAAAGCAGACTGGCAGCACAATGGCAGTAGCACACAAAGCATGATATGCCATGTCCATGCAAGTACAAATGACAGTGCTCTGCAGGATGCATGCCAGAAAATGGTAGGTGCAACGTGCAGAAATAGTAAGGGAAGGTCGAAAGGTAATCCATGGCAGGGAAAAGTAATTCAACACCAAAGGCAACCCCGTTGTAGTTCCATCGGTAAAACACGGAAGATAACCCTTAGATCGGCGTACAAACACACCTTATGACATCATCGGTGTGCACAGCATAATAGTATAAAGTGTGAATGCACACAACACACAGCCGTGTATTCCCAAACGCCGCACCATAGGTGTAAACACACGGGGAACTTTTAAAATGTACATGTTGGGTGCTGCCATAGCTGTGATCCATCAGCATGTGTTAGAGACAGACGGTGTTGTGGAGGAGGATGCCGACAACCACCGCAGGCCTCGGAGGAGAGAGTGTTCAGACCAAGGGTAACCTACCAGGGGCTACATGACCTGGAGATAGTAGAGCATTACAGGGTGGACAGGGACATGTTACAGCAAATAGTGGAGCTGTGCCAGCCACGCCTGAGAACAAGAAACAACAGAGGGGAACCCATCCCAGTGGACACAAAGGTATGTGTAAGTTTGGGCAGACTGGCCACAGGTACCTTTCAAAGGCCAACTGGAGATATAATGGGCATCTCACAGGCATCAGCATCCAGGGTACTACACCAGTTCCTGGATGCCATGTTCCACATGCCAATGAGCATATATACTTCCCCAGATCTCAGGAGGATTTGGCTAGCAATATCGCCACTTCCACCATGTGGCACAATACCCGAGGTACTGGGTGCGATAGACTGCGCACATACAAATCAAGTCACCACCTGGTGAGCAGGGTAGGCGCTACATAAACCGCAAGGGATTCCACTCCATCAATTGCCAGGTCGTGCAATGCCCAGGGCATTATCATGGATGTGTGTGCTGGCAGCCCTGGAAGCTACCCGACTCCCATATCTGGCATGCCTCACAGCTGTATCAGGTATTTGTCAGGGGACATCCACAAGGCCATCTGTGGGGATGCTGGCTATGCACTGGAGCCGTGGATGATGACTCCCATCAGAAATGCACACACACATGCAAGAACGCCATAATGAGGCACCGCACAAACCAGAATAATCATAGAGCATGTGTTGGGATGCTGAAATCACGGTTCCCGGGGCTTGGATACATCCGGTGGAGCCCTGCAGTACTCTCCAGGCACATGTGCCCACATATTCATAGTATGTGCCATGCTACATAATATGATCCTGCGGAAACAGCTGCTGCAGGGACATAATGGTGAAGGCCACAAAGCCCACCACAATTGCCAAGGCCAGTCCAGGCACAGAGCGTTCAGCACCATGAACACACTGTGCCAGCCCCAGTAGGCAGACGTAGGTGTACCCAATATGCCTATGCCTTGGCAAAGAGGGGAACGTATAGCACATACTCTGACAGCGTAGGCCCCATGGACTGACACCTCCCACCTGCACACACAGTGAAATGGATGGCACACAAACATGACCACCTGTAAATTGTAATGTATGGGTGGCCTATGTGACTCCTACATAGGCAGCCCCAAACACTGTAAACCCAACAGCCAGTGGAACATGTAATGCCAACACCTGAACAGTACGTGAGTCCTACAGCATATGGCGTTGCTGTGCCTGCCATTGCTGCAAGATGTATATATATATATATATATATATATATATATATATATGGTGTGTTTTTAGGGTGATGTCAGACCGGCATGCATTTGTGCCATTTTCCAAGATTTCTTCACTGACACCCATATGGTTGGTATCAGTATGAGCTGGTGGAGCAATAATGGCGCTTGGTATGTAGGTGTTTGAAATCTAGGCATGGACAGTACTCTGTGACAGCATGTTCTGTATGTAAGCATATAGTGAACATGAGTGGCCCTATGACTGAGGACTGTGTAATGCAATATGTACCTGACATGTAGTAGGTACTATGGTATGCTGGCACCACTGTGTTTACTGCCCATGAGCCACATAGCATAACATCCTGAGACACAGGGTATGATGTGCAGGTGGATGTGTATGTTGTCAATACCAGAATGTGGAATGGTGCTGAAAGGCAATGTGAGGACAATGTATGATGTGTTGACCTCCGTACCATCATCAACTGCCCTAGAAACTGTATGACAGGTGCCCAGCATGTGTATGTGCCTTGCCGTGGCATTCACAAGCCCAACCCGGGTGCTAGGAAAGGACTGGGGGCCATCAATGTCTGTGGGAATCATGTTCCTGATGATGTGCCCCATCGCCATGCAGAATGGTCCAGTCAGGAGTGTATGACTATAGTCCCACTCATGCAATGCAGTGCCACCTGTGTGTAGTGCGATAAATGCTGCTGTGCGGCATTCAGGGTCTACAATGTCCGACAAAAGGCTAGCAGTGAATATAGTGGCCTGGTGTGGAGACATATACTGAACAGGTTGGTGGTACATTACAGCCAGGGACATTGGAAGGTGACATTGGGCCAGTGTCCCAGGACATATTGTGTGTATGTCAGTACTGTGTATGTGACCACAGGGACACTATGATGTTCATGTACGGATTGCAATCCTGTAGAAAGTGAGAGGGTGTATTGTCGGTAGGTACGCCATCGCCTGGCACGTTGCCAACATTACCTCGGTCTGCAATGTTTGGTTGACTGTTGTATGTGACATCAGATGTGGATGTTGCCAAAGAATACTGACATACCACGACAATGCCTGAGGCCCCACACCGCAATGTGTGGCAGTCATGTTTAGGTAGCTAGCCTTGGAGTATGTGATGATGGACCTTGTGGACCCACCATGGCTGACAAGTGATGCACCCCACACATGTGAATGTACACCACTGTGCAACAGCCTGTATCTGTGGTTGTACATCATATGTTCATGGAACATGATCACCACAGTGGCGTCTGTTATCTGGTCAGTACCGCCATGTCTCTGTGTGGAATAGCATGATTCCTGCAATTGTGTACATGCTACTGAAGTGCACTGTGGTATGTGTCAGCATATGTATGTGTAGTGTCCATCTGCTCGGGTGTCATGATGTTAACAACTGCTGTCAGCAGACGTCTGTAGTAGATGTTGTAGTACACATGTTCCGTGTATGCTGTGATGGGTGTGTTTCCAGGATGTGGCTAGCAAGGCCGTGTAGCATATGTTTTAAATCCACCAAAGAGGGGATAACCCCAGGTGTGTCACACCAGTCACATGGAGGTAGTGTTCATGCTAAGGATAGTGTAGGTATTGTATGTGTTGTGTATTTTTTTATCCAGCTGAGCAGAGTGAATGACTCAAGCATGTGTAGGTGCATGGGTGTCTATCCCAGGGAAGTGTGGGTTACTGTCAGCACACATCAGTAGTAGCTGTCTGAGGCCCAATGTCCACTATAACAACACAGAAGGTATGTAACCTGTGGTGTAAAATGTCGACTCTGTTGCTTGTTACAATGTGTATAGCAGTCACAAACACAGTTATCTGCACATGGAGCACATATGATGCATTGTGCTAAGCAACTATCCAGGATGTGTGCAAAACACTGTGTGATGTTTGAACCCCTCATCTGTGGGTGTTCCGGTCCAGGTATGTGCCTGAAAGGTACGGTCCGTGTACAATCCGTCATTGCAGATGTTCTGTGCAGAGCATAGAGGCAGGTCCCAGTCACTGGAGAGATATGTGAGTGGTGCAATAGTATGTGTGCCTTGCTTGTGTGCATCACAGTGGAAGATGCAAGCATTGTTCCACATGACCCCATGTCGTGCTTGCCAGTTACTGCCCTGCCGGTGACAGTTATGTGAAACTGCCAGAGAGGCAGTATAGCATGTGAAGATGTACATGTGTGCTCTACTCCCCAGGCTGATGGCTGCAGGTCATGCGTGCCACAGCATTGTGTTTGACCTGGACTGTCATAGCAATCAGATACCACATGCCTGTACAATAACAATAGGAGCATAGGCAACTGTTGCAGTGACACAGTAGGTCAATGTACAGTATTCTTGTGTCCAGACCAATGCCGAATGTACACCATGGCTAGACACACACCCAGAGGGCTATAACACCGGTGAGCCATTGCATGTCCCAGCAAATGTAGTCTGTTTATTGCCATCACAGGGCAGTCGCAATAACATGATGTATGAGAGATATATTGTACCAGGTGATGGGTCATGTGTGCGTAGGTTGAGTTGCAGAGGTGTTCACCCGTCCGCAACATCTAAGTGCATAATGCCTTGTGTAACATGATGTGTGGAACTGCATTGTGATTCACAACAGAGTCATCCGTGACTGGTGTGTTGTGAATGTTGTAACCCATGAGTCTGCGGGATATACACTGGTGATGTTGGCTGCCATGATGGGGGCCACCAGTGGTGCCTACAGTGGTTATACAGACATATTGCATACGTTGTTCTTGCAGGAATGTCCATTGTTGTAGATGATGTGGGACTACGTGATGGTAGGTGTGTGATGTGAATGTTACACATCCAGAAGTGACCGTCAGGTGCAGTCATGGTTGTCGACAGCATCACCCCCATCCACAGCTGTCAGCACCCTGTCCCCAAAATGAGTAACAGTAGCCCTCGTACTGTGTGACTAATGTGCAGATCGTAGAACACCTACTACTGGCTGACTAACTGTGTCAACTAGGAAGGGTATATGATGGCTGAAATACGCTGCTCTAATGTATAAATATGATATCCCAATGAATTACTATGATTCCCATTTATTAAGCCATGGCTGGCATATAAACCATGTACAACAATGAATGTGTGCCAGACCCTTCCAATGTGGAACCTTAATGAACATGCACCTGTTAGAACACCAAATGAGATACGTTGCACGTAATGATGTACAACTGACAGCTATGGGCACAGCATGGATGCAGAAGCACATCACCCACAGGCTGTACTGCTGTATGTTGGTAGGAGAGCATTGAACGAGCACATGTGACAGTTGCTGTATTGCCACATGTACGACATATCCGTCATATAGGGGTAGCACTGGTACGTGACAGTTGGACATGCCTGTACATACGACCATGTCCCACAGGATATGTGTGTTAAGCGTGTACAACACCTGTCGTACCTTCAGCCAGCTGTGAAGTGTATGACTGCCAGTGTACCTGTGTGACATGTTGTGCAATGGGTGCATAGGTAATCAGTAGCGCATTACATGCTCACATGTCCTGCACAGGTGCATAGCTTGACCATACAATACATATAAGGTGTTGGACAATAGCAACCCACAAGAGGTGATGAGTACCTTTCTGGGTAAGGTGTGAATGTCCATGACACATTAGCACTTGAGATGTTATCAGTACAGCTGTACAGGGCAGCATGTATATTTGATTACAAATACCTTTGCGTGTTCCACCAGTGGCCTGTTGACAGACAGACATCAACACAATGTGCAAGAGTGACATGTGCACAGCACATCACCGCTGGCTACAGTAGAACAGGGTTAATGTGTTGACATGTGCACAGAACATCAGCGCCAGCTACAGTCAAACATGGTATGTGTTGAACCCCACCGTCATTGTAGCCCATGCCACAGAGAGACATGTTATGCATCTGTGTATGTACGGCTGGGAATGGACCTGACCTAGCAGTATAGCTGTGTCAGTGTTGCGAACAACATACTGAATGGGCTGTGTGTGTGAGGTGTGTGTCATAAGTGTATGGTCTGATGGATGATACCAGCATTGTCACCGCTATGTGAACATCCCCGTCCCCATAAATGAATACCTAGGCTGTGCTCAACACCATGGTCACTGTGGAAGGGATGGTGCTGTGGTGCACCCGCCGACATGGTGATGACAGCAGGCACCGGAGGTAGTCATATGAGGTACCCATGTCAGGTCAGGGTACCATCCATGTGCACTGGATATCACCGTGCGGGCATATACAGCACTGTGTTGAACAATATTACAGCACATAGCACCTGTAAGGGGTAATGTTTATGCATGGATGTGTGATACCAGCATGCACAATACACACCCCCACCATGCAGCATGCTGCCTACCTTGCAGAAGGACATTGTCTACACCATGATGATGGACATGCGACATGTCCATATACCTATATAAATGACATATGTAATGGACAGCCACCATCCTAATACTGGTTTTCCACAGGCTGGACACATCCCTGTGCCATATATGTGATATACCCTGCCATACCATGCAACCCTGTCCATCAAGGCAGCACATGTCATCACAGTCATACATGGTGTGATGGCCACAAGGTACATGCACTATCAACTGACTGGATCAGTAATGTGGCACTGATGCACCTTGTGTTGTCACAATTGCTGTGTGACAGCATGTAAAACGTGCGTGCATATGCTATGTTTGACCATCCCTGCAAATGTCATATGAATAGACATTGTCCCATGTGTATCACATGTGCAATACAGGCGAGCCGTGGCAGGATGTTCAACACCCGTACAGTGCTGAGTAGATGTATATGGCAAAACACATGCATGTACAGGTGTCCATGTGTATGTGTGCAGTGTCACTGCTGAAGTCCATAACAGCTGTGTCTGTGTTGCTATAACATATACACAGCATCCAGGTGAACAGTAGTACTGTGGACACATCGGGCCAAGTGCAGATTGGTAAGAACACAGGTGCAGGCAAGTACTCATGGCCACAGCAAGTTACCATCTACATGGAGTATGTACACTGTAATGAGTTGACACAGAGATATGATATGATATCCACTGCATAACGGTGTGACAGGTGTGGCAGAAACACATCAGCTGTGTCAGTGTCATGATGCTTTTCAAAGATTACTGTGCAGATGTAGTACATGTCATAGCAATGTATGTTCAGCGGTATGCCAGTACATCAGTGAGAATGTGACCTGTCACCATCATTATGTCTTACAGATAATGCCACGTTCACGACTCCTAGCCTTCAGCCGCCAGGAGGATGATGTCATAATTCCATTGCTCCATGTCAACTATGACGTGCTGTTCAGCCATGTGCCACAGCCATGCTCAGCAGCGGGATGACCTGTGGCAGGATATACGCAGGAGGGTGAATGATGTGGGTGGCAACAACCGCACCTACCAGCAGGTACGCAGACACTGCACGGACCTGATACGGCATGCGAAAGAGCGTGCCACTGCAATCGCCAGAGAACAAGGTGGAACAGGTGGTGGGCCACCAACCCAGCCCCCACTCACACACACAGAGGAGCTACTGGCCTGTCTGGGGACACCCAGGGAACAGCATGTGGAAACACTAGCCGCCATCGTGGAGGTGGGTGTCTCCAACCAATGAGCCTGGAGTTGCCTGGTAAGTCAGTCCTGCATATGAGTATGATATCCAATGTAGTCGCAGGTGTCACTGTACATCATGTAAAGTAACAACACATGCCAGGTATATGGGCACACAAGCTGCATACTACAGTATGCTACATTGTGTATGCAGACATGTGTATACCATATGCTATCACACAGGTAAATGTGTTCACATGCACAGTGCAACCTGTGGCTGTCATACAGTCATGGATAATGTTTCTACTGTTATGTCACCCCTATACAGGTACCTCTGGCGTGTCGCACAGACATGGGACTGTCGCAGGTGAGACTGTTGTCAGTATCAGGCATGTTACAGTGTAGAGTTATTTGCCATGTGGCCAGGTATAACATGCACACCTGAGTTTTGTTCCAGTCACATTATACAGGTTGCACCACCAGACATACACACATGCCACCCATGTGCAATAGATACAACCGTTATTATACACCGGCATGAAACCACAGTACCTGTCAATGTGATATGTGTGGTCAGCTATGCATACAATGGTGGAGGTGTTCTACAATGGATGCATATGTAGTATGCATTGGAACAACATTTGTGGTACGCACACAGTACCACACAGTGAGCTGTGATATGGGCAGCACACAGGTGTCACCATTGTGATATATGCCCCTGCATTGTGTGCACACATTGTGACACTCCACCCGACATGTCCCAAGCATGTGGTGTTCTGTCTGCAATATTGTCACACCATCACATGACCTACACCCGACATAACAAACATCCACACTGTTGTCTGCATAGCCCTGTGGATTGTGACAACTCTGACATGTATGGGTGTATGTCACATGGGACACCACAGACATGTGTACAAGATGCCCATCACACACAATTGTCCAAGACCCGTTCACACATGGCTATGGGTGATAGCCACAGGCATGTTGCCACACAATACTTCTGATGTGGATAGACCCCGTTGCACATTGTCCACACATAGTGCAATCATAGCCGTAGTGGACCACTTGTACATTTGATGTGTTACACCGGACAACCGGAATGCCTGTCTGCAGCTACCGGAGGTGTCAACGATGTCTGCCATATACGATCTGTGGAACAGCATGACTGTGTTGCAGTCATGGCAATGCAATGCGTCCATGTTATGCATTGCACAGCAACATACATGTGTCATGCTGCCATGCAGTGGCACAGTGCCTGCACTCCACACTGTATAGCTATATACATGGCTCACACTAACCTCACCTGCACATGCACATTTGCTAAACATGCATTCTATCTGTAGGCTGTACACGCAACACTGCACTGTGAAGCCCATTATGATGCTGTGTATGTGTCAGGACACCATTGTGTCAAACATGTATACGTGTTACTGCACATGTCAGCGGATTACATGTCAAGGTAACGTCAGCCATGTGTACTGTTAACCTGTTCGTGGCCACATGGTGTATCATGGTGATGCATGCAAACTACCATGATTGTGTGTACTGCATGACTACTGATATGACACCTGCTTGATGTAGTGTGCATCCCAGGGTGGTATGCATACTAACACTATTAATGTCTGAGCTGCATTCCCTCTGCTGTAGTGCAGGAATGCTGCATGCCATCTGAAATATCACATGCATGGTGAGTCTGTGTGTGTCTGTGTGTGTCTGTGTGTACCTTACAGTATTTCTTTGCATTCACAGGTGGTGTAGGTGCGTTACCCTCCTGCGGTCCATCTGATGTTAGTGTCCCCACAGATACTAGCGGTGATGACCATATGCATGAGGTACAGGCAGGGTTATCAGGGGCTGAATCTGTGCCATTGGTTGCCATCCCACCTATGTCCCCCTCTTCCCCGCACACAGTTCTGATGCCAACACATACCACATCACCGTTGCCCATAGAGGAAGGACAGTCAGCGTCTGTTGGCATTGAACAGGAATGTGTGGTGGCTACAGAAGGTGTGACTACACACCATGTTGCCAGTGTAATGACTGTTGATGTGCCACACAGGCATGTGGCTGGTGCTGCTCGTAGGAGGACCTCTGGCAGACATGCACCTGCAGTACAGGGCGCAGCAGCTGGTATCACCAGACGCATGTTCCAGACTGTAATGGCGGCACAGGCACGTGCAGAACAGCAGAACCAAGGAGGGCAGAGGCTGCAGAGGGCTGCAATCTGTACCCTAAATGACAACATCCAGTCATTGGCAAATGCTCAACAGCAGATTGCTAATGTACTGGATAGGCGATTAGGTGAAATGGTTGGAATCCTCGACCGAGGCATGGCAATCCGCGAGCGTGAGCTGTCTGTGCTGGAACACCTGGTAGGGATGAGGCATAGGATACATGGGCATAGGCCAGCAACACCACCTAGTGTAGGTTGACGTGTGCATGCCACCTCTCATGCCCACTCACATAGTGCCAGTAGCAGTAGCAGTGCAGCTGGTGCTGCACTGTCCACACCAGGACACAGCAGGCCATGTGGACGTGGCCCTGGCCGGTCCCATCATGGACATGGTCCCAGCAGACATGTGTCATCGGACAGTAGCCACTCTGTACCTCCACCTGGTAGTGCCCGTGCAACCCAAGGCAGGCACAGGTCACGTGGCCATGGATGGACACAGTGAGCTGTACAACCTGCACTATACAGTCTGGGGCTGTCAATTATACCCCATGTAGGCATCACATATGGCTGAACTGTGTACACACATACCCACACACAGCAGACACAACTGTAGGGCTCCACCACATCCACATGCATTCTGCACAGACATGTCCAGTAAACTCACCGGCCCTTACACACACACATGTTGTTATCCATTGGTGCAGCCTATGCCCCTGGCAAACATATCACCCTGTGCATATGATGAAGCCTCTGCCGCATCCCTGTCATCCACACCATCGGTGCAGGGTTATGCAAATATATTCTGATGCACAGGGTGGACAGGATAGTGAGAGGTGTATGTGATACCTGTGTATGCATAGCGTGGGATGTGTATGTTGCAGTGGTTGTGTATGAATACTGACAGATGTGTATGTGACATGGGTTGTGTACTGTAAACATGCAGCAGTCATACCATGTAGTGCAGGTGCAGCATGCATTGTGATGTGTTCACGATATGTGTGACGGTTACATGTGTAGCACCATGTTGGTTCTAATACCCTGAATCCCTTCTATGGTGTACTCGCATGTGCCTACAGGGAGCACTGTTATCGGTCCCCACATGTAGCTGTGGATTACTCACAGGCACATCTGGCAATATCAGCATACTACATGTACCCTCAACCTGAATGGACACCTACATGACACACATGTCCGCACATATACTGCACCTGATGCATGTGGTTGGTGCCACAGGCTACAGTGGACAGAGATGTCACATACATAGCAGGACACACTACAGGTATGGTGACATGGTGCAGGTGTTGTACACAGCGTGATGGCCACTGACTTGAGGTGTCACTTGTCAGCTGTGGGGCATGCTGTGCAGCAGTAGGACCCTGTAACAGTACAGGAACATGGTCGCAATCACGGGGTGTACACCACTATGACGCGCACCCCATAGTGTGTAGAAGGGGACACCTGCCTGTGTGGTCAGCACCCTCACAATACTCTGCACCCACACGCCATGTCACAGGGAGCGGACATGCACAGGTAGCCAGTATGGCTCACACCTATGGCATCAACAGGGTTGTGCGATGCAGCACCAGTACGGGATAGTCACCATGTGTGGTTAGTGTTCTTTCACAACAGTATATTAGCATACACCCTCACACCAAGCAGCAGACATACAAACATGTAGACACACACACATTGTGGTGACCACACATGTGTACACAGAGAGACAACGTGTTGCATGTACTGCACCATCCAAATTCATGCTCCCCACACTGAGGTATGTACAGATCTCTACTATGGTGTACAGGGATGTGTAGCAAGTGGGACATATTCCCCCCGATATGTGGCATACATGGGCACACATTCATACACACATGTCAGTGCTGGGAATACTACACCTGCCATATGATACGTGTGCAGGCATGCAGCGGTATGTAGTGCATTATGTGTACCAACACTGTATCCAGCAGATGTGCTGATATATGCACATGGGAGGTGGTAGGTGTTACAGTTGCCATGTGACATACAGTTGATAACACCTGACTGCTGGGTATGCATTATGTCAGCACTGTCATGTAACAGCGACATAGCATACTGTATGCACATGGCAGGGTAGGATGGTGTGTGACACAACTGTGAGCCACCACCTGCACACAAGCATGTAGACAGGTGTTTAAACACATTATGTACACACATACCTCCATACGTGCTGTTTGTATGCCACCGTATAACGGCCCCTATGATGGGTATGCATGTGGTAGGTTGTTGCAACTATGTTATGGATATCGGCCACTGCTCATGCATGGCTGCTCCATGCACAGTACACATGTCACATGTGTCTCCTGTTGCCATGTTTGTATGCATTGCTACTTTTTGACATGTGTGTTGACATACATAAAACATGGACTGTGGTATGATATCACAGCTGTCACAGGCAAAAATACAAGGGTATGTGTCCCAGTCAACACTGCTACACCCTGTAGTGGGAGCCTTCCACAGACATGGGTCCACCTTCCATTCGTGTGTGTAGCACTGAGTACGCCAGTGTTATGCATGTGGTACATCACAGGCTTCGTATGTGTCATGTGAGCAGTCCATGCACACATCCAGACAATCACATGTATGACATATCCAGACGTTTGTTCATTGTGGTACGGCAGCAGTCATGTGTCACAGCTGTGTCAGGGCCGTGGCATGTGTGGAGCTGACCTGTCCATGTATACTGATATAAGTGGACTACATCACACATGTTGGATCATTGTTAGTACATGTGTACTCTGCATAACTGATGTACACTGCTATACAGACCTGTGGACATATGTCAAATGCTGTTGTTGGACCGTGAGGCTTACTGCTGCACCGATGACATGGTGCTGGCATGACAGCTACAGTGTTCACTGCAGTGTGTACATGTGTGACCTGCACCCATGACACCTGTGATGTCATCTGTGTGTGTACAAGTAACTGCATGTGTGACCACCCTGTGCGTGTGGACAGTTTTACCTTGCTGTGACCTTCTGTGTGTACACTCCATCTGCATGCTGGACAGCACTTAGCAAATGCTAAGTATGTGAGCATGCCCAGTAGGCAGTTGTGTAGATGGACACACAGTACATAGCACACTGCGCCCTTGTGTGATTATACCCCGTGTGCATGCATGTTTCCCCTTTGCAACTGCTAAGTGTGTGAGCATGCCCAGTTTGCTGTTGTGTAAGTGGACACACAGTACATTCCACACTCTGCCCTTTCATGATTACACTCCATGTGTATGCATGTTTGCACTTTGCAAATGCTAAGTGTGTGAGCATGCCCAGTACTCCATTCATGGACACACTGTACATTCGACACTGACATCTGATACTAGGCGTGTAGCCATGGCCATTGACATCCTGTATAGCCATGGTGGCCATCCAGGTGAATTATTAAAAGTTGCTATACCACAATGGATGCCTACATCAAACACACTGGTTGCTCTCTCAAAGGGTGTACTGTCTGTGGTGCATCCCATATCCATTTTGTGATGTAGTGCTCCATAGATAGTTAGTATTCCCGAGTGCAGCACTGCCGTGTTAATGTACGTCCACCTTGGGATAGTAACATGCTGTGTGACTGCTCACTCTGTAATCATCGGCATCCTTGCCTTTGCAGATGATATCACCCACCTAGAAGTATGCCTCTGACAGTGCGGTGCTCTGTAATCTTGGTAGCGTGTTCTGTAAATGCATCATGCTGTAGTGTGTTCATGTAGGTAGGTGTAAGTTCAACTCCCGGCCCTTCCAAGTGTCTGTTTTTCCAGCTGCCTTGGGTGACAGTAATGCTTTTAGACGCCTCACAACACGTACATTTGCTATCAGCATCTATTCCTTTGCGGATGATGTCACCCACCTAGAAGTATGCCTCTGACAGTCCTGTGCTCAGTAATCTTGGTAGCGCGTTCTGTAAATGCATCATGCTGTAGTGTGTTCATGTAGGTAGGTGTAGGTTCAACTCCTGGCCCTTCCAAGTGTGTGTGTGTTTCCAGCTGTCTTGGGTGACAGTAATACTTTTAGACGCCTCACAACACATACATTTGCTATCAGCGTCTATTCCTTTGTGGATGATGTCACCCACCTAGAAGTATGCCTCTGACAGTGCTATGCTCAATAATCTTGGTAGTGCGTTCTGTAAATGCATTATGCTGTAGTGTGGTCATGTGGGTAGGTGTAGGTTCAACTCCTGGCCCTTCCAAGTGTGTGTGTGTGTGTGTGTGTGTTTCCAGCTGCCTTGGGTGACAGTAATGCTTTTAGACACCTCACAACACATACATTTGCTATCAGCGTCTATTCCTCTGCGGATGATGTCACCCACCTAGAAGTATGCCTCTGACAGTGCTGTGCTCAGTAATCTCGGTAGCGCATTCTGTAAATGCATTATGCTGTAGTGTGTTCATGTAGGTAGATGTAGATTCAACTCCCAGCCCTTCCAAGTTTGTGTGTGTGTGTGTGTGTTTCCAGCTGCCTCTGGAGACAGTAATGCTTTTAGACGCCTCACAACACATACATTTGCTATCAGCGTCTATTCCTTTGCGGATGGTGTCACCCACCTAGAAGTATGCCTCTGACAATGCTGCACTCAGTAATCTCGGTAGCGCGTTCTGTAAATGCATCCTGCTGTAGTGTATTGGTGTAGGTTCAACTCCCAGCCCTTCCACGTGTGTGTGTGTGTTTTTCCAGCTGCCTCTGGAGCCAGTAATGCTTTTAGATGCCTCACAACACATACATTTGCTATCAGCGTCTATTCCTTTGCGGATGATGTCACCCACCTAGAAGTATGCCTCTGACAGTGCTGTGTTCAGTAATCTGAGTAGCACATTCTGTAATTGTGTCATACTGTAGTGCGATAGGGTAGGTAGGTGTAAGGTCAATTCCCATGCCTGCCAGATGTGTGTGTGTGTGTCTATGCTCCCGGCCGCATGGGTTCGTAGGTTATGGTTTTAGACACTTTGCAACACACATATATCCTGCTGACATCTCTGTGTTTGCGGATGTTGAGACGCACCTAGTGGAATGCTTGTGTGTCTGCTGTGGTTAGCGACCTCTGTAGCGTGTTCTCTACGTGCGTCATGCTGTGGTGTGATAGGGTAGTGATGTGTAGGTTCCACTACCGGCCTTGCCACATGTGTCTGTCTGTATCTCTCTCGATGTATTTATATATACATATTTTATGCCCATAGCGCTGCTCTTGCATGGACAGCTGTCTGTCCCATGTATCGCATATTTGCACAGCTTACACATAGCAATGGGGTACGATGCAAATCCAAACGTTGTCCATGCAACGTCTGTGTTCCAGGAGGTGTTACACGCCCTTACAGACATCTGCTGTATATCTTGGCAGACAGCTATCCTTGCTGTACTGTCACTGTACTCATTACCGCCATAGACTTTGTGTATCATTGCCTGTTTATGATGTGTGTATGTCTATCTGAGCTGTGTGCATGGTGTGCATGTCCCACTATAATCATCTGTACAGGTGTCGCCAATATAGGTAATTCATGTAGACTGCTGTTTAATTTGACATATCAGCACATACCTGCGGACAGTACTGCACTTCCTACTGCAGCACATTTCATCATCTTGCAGTGGATAATAATGTCCACACATGTATCTGTTTCTGTTCATAACACTCCACCTCATGGAGCATATATCTGGACAAGGCCTTATGTGATAGTGGGACACTCAGGGCCAGTATTGACATGTTGCTCTTACAAACATTGATAGTGAGCACGATGATATGTTATGCATGAGTATGGCATTTCTGTCTGATTTGGTGTCTTCATCACATGTTAGTCATTGTTTCCTGTCGTCAGTTATCATGAGAGTGCCAGACTGTTACTGTTACGTGGAACACAGCAAACATATGAAGCATAACTCTACACAGTCTGCGTACATCTGTACAGTTGCAGAGTATGTGTCTGATACAACATACCAACTTTCTGACTACAATACACACAGTGTATGGCGGCATGACAGCCCACATGCCATTACTTTGTATTTGCAGGACACACCCACAGACAGTTGTATTCCTCACACAGGTCTACATCTGCTTATCCACACTAATTGTTCTTTCATGTACCATATGTGTGCGTCATATTTGCGCTTTCCGTCAGTGGCGGGGCTCACGTACGACTATGGGGGTCTGGGAATTGTTATGTTGACACTTCATGACACCCTGGGGGACACTTTACCTTTGTGTCTAATTACCTTCCACATTGACCTTCGCAGGGCATACGTTGTCATTCACATTTTCCGGGGTATGACTTATACATGTTTGCCCATTTGTCCTGCTGTCTTTCTTCTCACCTGTCCACCTAGTATCACCAGTTCAGTACATGTATTTTGGACAGGTTAGCTCCTCCATACCCTTGACCTGTTGCCATTATGTGTACACGCCCTGACGTTTGACCTTGTTACATTTCACATAGTGATGTGCCTTTCTAGCTGATTGCTGTCTAGGCATTACGGACTGTGCGGTAGGTGATAGTGACTGATATTTCCATTGCATGATTAGTAACACTCATAACATCCGTATTCATGGCTACGCCAGTATTCACACAATGGTCTGACTTTGTATGGGGTATTTATAATATAGTCCCTATCTGTATTTCCTGTACTATGCCTTACTGTAGCTGTGTTATTCTGACAGTTTTCCAGTTATGGGTACCATCTTGGTCATACGCATGTCCATCCATGGGAATCGCCTACAGGACACTGATATAGGGCTGTACATATTTCCAAATTGCTTTCCGCATTATCCAGTGGATACTTTGCACCATTATTGAGAATAAAGGCATGTGCTATACCCACATCCCTCCCAGCGGGCCTCTGAATACTCTGCCAAACAACACCTAGGCCCATTTCTGCATACCCAGGTTCCCATGCCTGACAACCCTCTATGGTACACATTACACATGGTTAATGTGTGCGGTACTGAGATGTGAATGCACTTATATGCACTCCCCACCCTAGGGATATCAGTTCATACGTCATGCATTTCATGGACACATGTGTCATCACCCTTGCACCTGATTCTAGTGCATATACAGCTGATTCGTATTTGCTGCTGTCACGTCTTTTGCATCAATCACAGCAGGTACTGCGAATGTATAAATTTTTGGAGTCCTACAATGGACACCAATATGCATGTTTAAAGTGTAGAACTTGCTGGACTGTCACTTTCTGGCCAATGATTTTGACTGCTGCTGTATATTCCCCATTCGTGGATGTCTGTTTGTCTACCCATATTAGCTATTACTTGGCATATTTATATCCATGTGTCATATATGGGACATAGGTCTGTTGTGTGTACATATATACATGTAAACTCCTCGTTTCATACCTTGCTTTGTTAATGTCTGTGGATTACCTGTGTACACACATCTATAACCATACCATACCTTTCCACTGTACAGATACTGTCAGAGTGTACGGATGGTTGACCCTTTATCTTAGGTGTGTTTTACATTAACCTGTGTCTATCTGGCAATTTGCTGGCATTTCATTTGAGACTTACGGTGGCACCTTCTGACAAGTAGTTCAGGTTACGAATGCATACCCTTCGTCAATCCCTGCTGCTAACACACCCGTCATTCTATCCACTTTCTATGTTTGTTTTAGCACATATCTTGTGTTTCTCACTATTTGTACCAGTACTTTGCATGGCATTGTCCGGTTCCATACATTCAGAGGCTGACAGTTTTGAGACATGTATAACTAACGTGGGGGAAACAGCATTAATTTACTCTGCTGTGAGCGGATCACACACGCAAAGGCGCACTTGCATTTCCTTATTGTGGGTTACGCACAGGCGCACATGCATATCCGTATTCTGGGTTACATATGTTTACTGAGTCTTTGTGCTTACGTGGCCTGTATTAGTTGTGACAGTACAAGTAACATATCTCTGATCCGGTTAACGGACGTATGCGAAACACACTTTCACCTTTACATATCTAACTATCTTTACGGCACAGACGCATTCATTACACGTTCACATTTATATGTTCTATACTCGTAATTCAAACGGGACTGCATTCACGTTGGCCGGTTGCTGTGACCACTACACGTTTGGTGTTCTGTCTCATTTATATGCATACCCATTGTACATAGCTACATTAACATATCCCCCCCCCCCCGCACTCACTTACGTCACAGGCATCCATTCTCCTGCTGGGAAAAGTGTGGTACTACATGTTACACATTCCCTATTCCCTAATGCTCTGGACCCAGGCTGCATATGGTGTAACTGCAGGGATATTCAGAACACAAAGGCTTATAGTCCCGACACATACAGGTCTTTAATTGTCAGGGTGTTCCTGTGATGCTCTGGGTTTGGTCTTGTCCGCCTAGTGTGCAGAACTGCCCTAACTGTGTACGAATGTCAGACGAGGCACATGGGCACGGTTTGTCCATGTTTATTATACCATGACCCCCCATTATTATTCCAAACCGTGCACGCTGATTGGCCAGCGTGCCCGTTGTAAATCGAGTTATACTAATGGAAAATGGTCCGGTCGCCCGGACTTTTTTCCATTAGTATAACTCGTTTTTTTAAAACCTGTCTCGCTATGTTAGATGGGTTTAACATAGCGAGACAGCTTTAAAATAAGCAACGGAGATCTCCGTTGCTTATTTTAAAGCTGTCTCGTTATGTTAAACACATTTAACATAGCGAGACAGGTTTTAAAAGAAAGCAACGGAATGTACCATTGCAATGAATGTAACATGTGCAGGTATATATCATTTGGTCCTTATATCTCAGTTTTGACTTCAGAAAGAATTCTTTCTGTTCCTGGTTATGTAAATTGTCATACTTCGGGTATAGTTTATATAGCACTTTGTTCCTCATGCACCGCATTTTATGTGGGCATGACGACAAGGGAGCTTAGGACACGTATTAGGGAGCATTTATACTGTATTAAAATGAAGGACGAAAAAAACGCTCTCTTTAAGCATAGTTTGGTGTGTAGGACTTTCAACAAATTTCTATTTTCCATATTAGAAGTTTGTTACAAAGACATGAGGGAAGGTGACTTCAAGAACTTTTTGTTACAGAGGGAAACCCAGTGGCAAATAAAATTAAAATCAGACCATCCACCTGGATTAAATGAATCAATTAATGTAAAATGTTTTCTTAAATATCAAAAATTAAAGGTTGACAAAAGTAAGGATTTGATATGTTTGCACATCACATAAAAGCATTTAATTTTATTTTTGTTGTCATGTCTTTTTAAATGTAATGATTCATTAATTGAATGATTAGTTTTAATTATTGTGTGCTGATTAGTGATGTATTTTAGGTACAATTTAGTGAGCAATTTTATTCTGATGAAGTCTACGGACGAAAGCGGAAAATAAAACTGTGTTACGCTATTTCTTGGGTGTTATCAGCTGCTGTTTGCCTTTTTGGTGTTTTCGTGGTTTTGGTTTTGGTACTTGTTTTTTTATTGGTCGTGTGTGTACCATGGCTGAAGCGGCTGAAGATCCACGTCTCAACATGAGCATTTATCCTACACCGTCAACGGAGGCCGTGAGTTTGGGCACTTTACTCATCAGTGCACTAACGGAAATCAAGGGGTCATTACAAATTCTTATTTCGAATGCCAGTGCTAAGGAATCTGTTATGAAAGCATCTAGTCCTGTGGGTTCGTTTCAGGAACTAGATACTGTCATCTGTTTGGACAATCCACCTATGCCCGCAAAGAACACTGCCACTGCTTCGAATTTGGGTACGAAAGAGCAACGCATCATTGGTCGGGCGACACTGAGTCATTTTTTCGACCGTGCGGATAACCCGTTTGGAACATTTGGCCGGCAAGAAAGAACAACAACAAAAAATACACCATGGCATCGTGATTTTTCAGAAAAACGCGAACAGTTCTACAAACTGTTGCAAAGGTACAATTCCATTCATTTAGAGAATTGCTATTTTACACGTTGTTTAGAGTTACAAATGGTTCCGAAGGGGTTGCGTTTTTTTAAATGCCCCAACGGAGTACAAACTGGTGACCCTTTTTTCAAGATTTTAACCGGCTTTTTTAATGAAGCAGGTTTGAATTTCTTGAAATTACTTGTTGACAACAATGAAAAAAAGTTAGAGCTGTTGAAAGATGAAATTGTCATTTTGGAATCGTTTTTCAAAGAACATTTTGATGACAACGGTTTCAGTGAATTTTTTAATAACATTTTGCAGGATTTAGAACAATCCTTCAATGATAACATCAATAGAAATCATAATAAATTGTTGCGTGACATTCAAGCGTATGAGACCGATTCTGTGTTTTCCAACTTTGGTCCATTTAATAAAACCAACAGGGTTTATAGTGTGGGCCGTCAGACTGCTGGTCAAATGAATGTGAATGCTGCTAAGAAAGTAGAAGTTGTAAATAATAATAAATGGTCTGGTTATACTGTTAGGAGTTCTTCACTTCCTAAATCGACTTCTGAACCTGGTTCCTGTACTGGTGACAGACAAATTCAGGACAATAAAATACCTGACAGTTGTGAAGGCAGAGTATCTTTTGGTAGGGAGATTGGTCCTATACCGGAAACTGATAGTAGCAATCGTGTGAGTGTCACTGATAATCAAGATGGCACCAAATCAAACAATGCCTCTAACCAAAGTACTGTATCAGGTCATTCTGGGGTTTCTTCCATTGTTTCTAACAAAAAACATCAAACTTCATCAAAAACTGTTTTTACCAGGAGTCGGACTTTTTTGAATTCCCATTCGTCGGGGGACGAAACTTAGAACATACTTTCAGTCATCTCAGTGTCATCAATTTGACTGATTATGTTTTTTCTCCTGACGAATTGAATGTTTTAAAACTTGGTTTAAATTTTGTACCTCATTCCAGGGCTGATTATGTAAAAACTGTTGTGGATGTTAAAAAGTATGTGAGAAAACTGAATTTACATTACTTGTTACATGATGTGTCTAAAACTAATCAGGTATTTATCAAGCCATCTAATTTTTGTCCCAAATTACATCATACTTTAAACATCTTTGAAGAAATTTGTTTACAGGACATTGCTTTGTTACTGAATAGCACACACAAAATTGATCACAACCTCACACTTTCTGAGGTTAAAGCTTTGAAAAAATTAAAGACTATGTGTGACAAAGTAAGATTTATGAAAAGTGACAAGGGTAACAACATAGTTGTCATGACAAAAGATTCCTATATAGAAGGGGTTTTAAAACTTTTGAATAATACAGATGAATATGAAATCATTTCACTTTTCGAAATTCACAAGCGACAACGTGTTATACATTCTTATTTATACGAAGCCCTCATGGAGGGTGATATTAGCTGTGAATTATACGAATTTTGTGTTATTGATCAGCCACGTATAGGTGTATTTTTTGGGATTCCCAAATCACATAAATCTCTTGTGAATCCCCCTTTCAGACCAATTGTTTCTTCGTCCCATTCAATCACTGAAGGGTTGGCTTTAGTTATTGATGCTTTGTTGGGACCTACCATTATTCACGAAACGTCATTTTTACGTGACTCGTGGCATTTTTTAAAAAAATTAAATTCATTTCTTTCCACATTTTGTTTTGATCCAAAACAGCATTTAATGCTAACTGTCGACGTGGTGTCATTGTACACCTGCATTCCCCAGGACTTAGGTATTGAAGCAGTGCAGAATTTTTTGTCAAATTATTATAATGGCTTCTCTCAAAGAACTATTTCTTTAATATGTAGGTTTTTAGAAATTATTTTAGAAAACAATTTTTTTCTTTTTGAACAGACTTACTACAGGCAAAGAAAAGGAGCAGCTATGGGGTCTCCAGCTGCTCCTGCATATGCAAATGTGGTAATGGCAATGTGGGAGCGTCAATTTATGTCATTTTTGACGGACAAATATCATATTTTATTCCATTGCCGTTTTATTGATGATTTGTTTTTCATCATAGATCAAAGTGATGTGAATATTGATTTGTTTCTTAGTTACATTAATTCCTTTTCAACTTACATTAAGTTTGTTATCGGTGGTAAAGGAATCACTGTTGATTTCTTAGATGTCAATTTAAGGTGGGATGATGAAGACATGAGAATTCATAGTACCATTCACAGAAAGAAGACTTTTAATAATGGTTATCTACACTATAAAAGTGGGCATCCTACACATGTTATTTCCAACATTCCGAAAGGGCAGTTCATCAGAGCTAGCCGCATGACATCAAAGGAATCTGATGTGTTGGAAGAATTTTGTTTTATCATTTCTTTATTTCTTAATAGAGGTTTTCCTAAAGTAGATCTCATGCATACAGCTGAAGATGTATTTAATAGACGCATTAGTGATTTTTCACCATTATTGAATTTGGCCAAGGAAAAAATCAATACCATGGTTGTTAATTCAGGTAGTAGGTTGACTAGTAGTATGGTTTGTACACTTGGAATGAATTCAGATAGTAAGCACATTAAAAATATCATAACAAAAAATTGGAGAGTTATCAGAGGTAATGCTGACATGTTCGGCGTTTTAGGTGAGAAACCATTATTTGTTCAAAGAAATGACAACAATTTAAAGAAAATTTTAGAACAAAGCAATGGTAATAAATTCAATGTTAATACGATAAAGAAGGGAATGTACCGTTGCAATGAATGTAACATGTGCAGGTATATATCGGTTGGTCCTTATATCTCAGTTTTGACTTCAGAAAGAATTCTTTCTGTTCCTGGTTATGTAAATTGTCGTACTTCGGGTATAGTTTATATAGCACTTTGTTCCTCATGCACCGCATTTTATGTGGGCATGACGACAAGGGAGCTTAGGACACGTATTAGGGAGCATTTATACTGTATTAAAATGAAGGACGAAAAAAACGCTCTCTTTAAGCATAGTTTGGTGTGTAGGACTTTCAACAAATTTCTATTTTCCATATTAGAAGTTTGTTACAAAGACATGAGGGAAGGTGACTTCAAGAACTTTTTGTTACAGAGGGAAACCCAGTGGCAAATAAAATTAAAATCAGACCATCCACCTGGATTAAATGAATCAATTAATGTAAAATGTTTTCATAATTATCAAAAAATAAAGGTTGACAAAAGTAAGGATTTGATATGTTTGCACATCACATAAAAACATTTCATTTTATTTTTGTTGTCATGTCTTTTTAAATGTAATGATTCATTAATTGAATGATTAGTTTTAATTATTGTGTGCTGATTAGTGATGTATTTAAGGTACAATTTAGTGAGCAATTTTATTCTGATGAAGTCTACGGACGAAAGCGGAAAATAAAACTGTGTTACGCTATTTCTTGGGTGTCATCAGCTGCTGTTTGCCTTTTTGGTGTTTTCGTGGTTTTGGTTTTGGTACTTGTTTTTTTATTGAAAGTGTAGAACTTGCTGGACTGTCACTTTCTGGCCAATGATTTTGACTGCTGCTGTATATTCCCCATTCGTGGATGTCTGTTTGTCTACCCATATTAGCTATTACTTGGCATATTTATATCCATGTGTCATATATACGGGACATAGGTCTGTTGTGTGTACATATATACATGTAAACTCCTCGTTTCATACCTTGCTTTGTTAATGTCTGTGGATTACCTGTGTACACACATCTATAACCATACCATACCTTTCCACTGTACAGATACTGTCAGAGTGTACGGATGGTTGACCCTTTATCTTAGGTGTGTTTTACATTAACCTGTGTCTATCTGGCAATTTGCTGGCATTTCATTTGAGACTTACGGTGGCACCTTCTGACAAGTAGTTCAGGTTATGAATGCATACCCTTCGTCAATCCCTGCTACTAACACCCGTCATTCTATCCACTTTCTATGTTTGTTTTAGCACATATCTTGTGTTTCTCACTATTTGTACCAGTACTTTGCATGGCATTGTCCGGTTCCATACATTCAGAGGCTGACAGTTTTGAGACATGTATAACTAACGTGGGGGAAACAGCATTAATTTACTCTGCTGTGAGCGGATCACACACGCAAAGGCGCACTTGCATTTCCTTATTGTGGGTTACGCACAGGCGCACATGCATATCCGTATTCTGGGTTACATATGTTTACTGAGTCTTTGTGCTTACGTGGCCTGTATTAGTTGTGACAGTACAAGTAACATATCTCTGATCCGGTTAACGGACGTATGCGAAACACACTTTCACCTTTACATATCTAACTGTCTTTACGGCACAGACGCATTCATTACACGTTCACATTTATATGTTCTATACTCGTAATTCAAACGGGACTGCATTCACGTTGGCCGGTTGCTGTGACCACTACACGTTTGGTGTTCTGTCTCATTTATATGCATACCCATTGTACATAGCTACATTAACATATCCCCCCCCCCCCCGCACTCACTTACGTCACAGGCATCCATTCTCCTGCTGGGAAAAGTGTGGTACTACATGTTACACATTCCCTATTCCCTAATGCTCTGGACCCAGGCTGCATATGGTGTAACTGCAGGGATATTCAGAACACAAAGGCTTATAGTCCCGACACATACAGGTCTTTAATTGTCAGGGTGTTCCTGTGATGCTCTGGGTTTGGTCTTGTCCGCCTAGTGTACAGAACTGCCCTAACTGTGTACGAATGTCAGACGAGGCACATGGGCACGGTTTGTCCATGTTTATTATACCATGACCCCCCATTATTATTCCAAACCGTGCACGCTGATTGGCCAGCGTGCCCGTTGTAAATCGAGTTATACTAATGGAAAATGGTCCGGTCGCCCGGGCTTTTTTCCATTAGTATAACTCGGTTTTTAAAACCTGTCTCGCTATGTTAGATGGGTTTAACATAGCGAGACAGCTTTAAAATAAGCAACGGAGATCTCCGTTGCTTATTTTAAAGCTGTCTCGTTATGCTAAACACATTTAACATAGCAAGACAGGTTTTAAAAGAAAGCAACGGAGAAAGCAAGATCTCCGTTGCTTTTTTGTACTGCTTCGCTATGTAAAATTGGTTTAACATAGTGAGACAGTTTTAAAATAAGCAACGGACATCTTCGTTGCTTATTTTAAAGCTGTCTCGCTATGTTAAACCCATTTAACATAGCGAAACACTACAAAAAAGCAACAGAGATCTTGCTTTCTCCGTTGCTTTTGCCCACAGCTCTGATGTACTGCGCAGGCGCGCAGTACATCAGAACTGCCACGGATGCCAAACATCTGTGGAAGGGCAGCAAACAGGCACTATACTATGCCATTATTTAAGAACATTAATAGTTTATTTTCTTAAATAATGTCATGGTATAATAGCGATAACCCACTTCTGGGTGTGGGTAATGCTGTATTTACCCACGGTTGGCTTTGTTTGGTCCCTCGGGCTTCACCCTCGGGACCAAACCATGCCAACCATGGGTAAATACAGCATTACCCACACCCAGACGTGGGTTATTGCTATAATATTCAATCTGTGTTTACAGACACGGGTGTTTGGACAACTGACAATAGCTTATACTGTTGGCATACAATGATGTGGGTGGTGCTGGTTATCATACATATTCCATGTTGTGCGTTGTTCCCATTCACATTTGACTATTCCCTGTAGTCATTCATACGTGGATATTTATGTAGCACATGACTGAACTATGTATTACCTGCAGGTATGCTGTGTTACAGTGAACATATGTGACGGTTGGTTACAGTATATATGTGTACGTACCTCTGTAATACTGGGGACTACCACACATCCTTCACAGCATTTCATGCGTATGTACATACTATTATTCAGTGACCTGTGGAAGGTTGTGAGAGCACTGATGACATGTGTCCCTGTTTGTGCACGCATCTTGTTAGTCTTTGTCCAGCTTTTGTTGCTGTCATAGGTTGGACGGTGGTGTTGGTGTGTGAGTGGGTTGTATTTATACTGACGATACTTCAGTGGGGAGTAGGGTTAGCACTTGTTCCTCTTTGCCGGGGAGGCCCCATTTTGGACATTTGTGTCCAGCGTCAACACTTGACACGTGCCATATGTCCTGTGATATTAACACAGTAGTATATTTCTTACCTTCATTACTACTTGCATGTTACAGGCATTTTGTATCTGGTACACATGACTATTATATTGGATAGCTTAAGCTATTAACATGCTATGCAATAACCTTTCATTCTGGCATATACGTGTTATTCTATCCTTTGCATTGGCCGTGGGTGTTTTACCATGCAAATCCACACATATCTACAAGTGATGTCCCACCTTGACAATCTGTACATGTGGCAACCCTGCTGGGGTGACCTGCATGGTGGACAGCTGTTCCACCCTGTGTATTATGTTTTGCATGTCTGCATAGCTACTCATCAGTACCGTGGCTACACATAATGCTTTGTCCAGATGTGTACAGTTATGGACACCGTGGCGTGTGAACACCTATGGGGTTTCGACAGTTCAGTAACCACACACGGGATATACACATTCTGCCGACACATTCACATGCAGCCATTTGGATTTCAGTACCTGGGATGGGATGTTGACATATGTGGGGTACATATTTGCAAGCCTGTCACTGCCTAGGGCAATACTTCCTACTACATATGGGGTATACCCGCTCTGTGTAGGTGTACAGCTGCGCAAGGCTGCTAGCTGGATTAGGTGGACATTCGGACATGGGTGCGGGTTACGTGCTATAAAGGGTTTGTTGTGTATTACATTTGCATGCATGGGTTCTGCTTCTGGATATTCCGATTCGGCATATGCCATCCTATGTGTATGTGACGGTTACGTTGCTGTGTATAGCACATTTTACTATACATATGTTTTTGTGTGTTTGGGATGCGATTTGGGATGTCTAGTTTCTTTATGGTTGTTATATGTCCACGACTGCCCAGCTGTGTACTCTCACTACCACTGTGGGACTGCTGGTGACCATGCCCATGGGGCTAGTCGTGTGCATTTGTGGCGCGCTGACATGATGCAGTACACCTCCACTGGGTATGACTGCTGACAGTGCACTACGTAACGGACACAGTATTCTAAGTATCATTTGTTCCATGTACGGGAACATTTTGTATTTCGTGCATTTATGTTTGGTTCTCCATTTTGTGTGGACGGGTAATGTGTAGCATACTTTGCATACGTTTCATTATCCACAGACACTGATAGGTGCGGTTACTATTGCAGGCGGGCTGTAAGATTCAGCACTTTAGGTTGCTCATCGACAGCCGACTTGGCCACGCCTCTGAGCGCAACCTAGTTAGGCTCCCTGGACTTGCACACGTGCCCTATGCACGTGGTTGAGGTTGCAGCGCACACTCATTACTATGCATGTGGCGCTGCTACACCATTTATACGCTGCACGGCCACGCAAGCCTTGCGCCAAGCTTCATGAATCCGGGGGAAAGTTTATTTTTGAATTTAGCATGGTATCTGATATGGCCAGATACATTCATGCAACTATTTACATATGCACTAAATCTGGCAGCAAAGGACTCCACATAAACAGTCAGGTCATCAAGTTGGAAAGTGCTTTTGAATTTAGGTTAGGTCATCATTCTGTTTTAGTAGCTTAGCTTTCACATAATCTATGAATATCAAGGTACTGGAATTTGCTTCAGACTTCAGTCTGATGATCAGATTAACTAATTAGTGGTCTGATATGACTAGAGAAGAAGTTACAACTGGTGATGAGCAACCTGCTCCATATTGTAATGACCAAATCCAGTATTTTGTCACCGATGGTTGGAGTGCAGAGTGGTCTAGAGAGTGTGCATTGATGAAGTTTAGAAATTTATCCTCATATATTTTTGGGGATGTATAGTTCTCCCAGTTTATGGAGGGGCAGTTGAAGTTTCCTAAGAGAATGATACTTGGTTTGGGTCTATGACATTTCAGTGAATTGTCTGATATCTATTTAGTGAAGCCGTTCTTCATCGAACTGCAAATTGTAAGTAGGGCAAACAAGCAATTGGCAAACTGAGTGACCACAAAAAAAATAAATAAAATTGAAAACCTGCCACGGTGGGGGGCTGCGCCTCCTACAGCCCCCTAACTAAATATACTAACTCCGAGATTGCACTCAATGGGGAAAAGGGCAAATTCCAGATGGCCAACCACTGGTTTGCCCTAGTTTTGCTAAATAGATCTTTGATGAATGGCTATTTGCTGAATAGCCATTCAACAAAATCATTTAGACCCTCTTGGTTTAATACATAGGAATTCCATAGTAGTTAGGTAGGAACTGTTGGCAGACAGGGTCATAGTGGGAGTCCTATGGTTAGCTATAATATGATGAGGGGTTTTGTTAATAGTAAGTTGAACATGGAGGAGTTCCAGGATGTTATCTTGTCTAGTGAATCCAGAGATTAATTTGTTTTTAAGAATATGGAAATATTACTACCTTTAGCACCTTTGTCTAATGCAGTTGGCATGATTGTGTGAAGGGCAATGAAACCCTGGAATGATGCAGTACATTTGTGAATCTTGAACCACGTCTCCGTGATGATGTGTATATCAATGTTTTCCCGAATAAGGGGTGCTTGTATGGACTGGAGTTTTTTGTTAAGGCTCCTAGCATTCAGCAGCAATACCTTAATGTTATCCGGATTCTGTTTTCTAATCTTGGAAACTTCAGAAAATGGACATTGCCTAAAAGGCACTGAGGAGTTGACAAAGCTTTAGCCAATCTATGAAAATGGGGGGAAAGGGGCAAGCCATCCCTGCCAAATCAACTGGGACTGTGTACCCATCTTCTCCTAAGTTCATATATATTGTAGCCACTTTGAATGACACCAGAAGCTAAAACAAGTGTCGAAAACAGTAATATTTTGCTCATATTGTAGCATCTCTAGTGGTGATAGTAGAACACCACACAATGTTAGATTCATACCAACATGAGGCACATATTATGAGAGCTCCATCAAGTCTCTCTGCATATAAGTCCAAGGAGGTACCTATCAAGTCATTTATACACAGGATTATAACGACTGTGTCATTCCTTTACTTTTGGGGCAAGGACTTGAGTGCTTGCATAATGTGGTGAATCCTGCTGCCTGTTAGGCAACGGAATGTGACCTTCTCCTTACACAGCCTGAAAAGTGGTGGATCAGTCTGTCTCACTATGGAGTCACCTATAAATTAGATATTGGTATGTGTGTGGTTTGCCTTATGGGCTTTTGAAAGGAATCAGTGCAACTCAAGGTGGACACAGCCTGTGTTGCATTTTTGTGAGGTTGTGAGGGCCCTTGTTTCTTAGGCTACTTATTGGAGGCCTTTGTTGCTTAGGAAGGTTACTGTATGTGCATTATTTAGTATGGTGTTGTCTGGTAATGACAACCTGCTTGACACTTGTCACTTCAGATGAGAGCTTTGCTGCCAATAACATTGCATAACATCTCTCTCACAGCATCCACTAGTTTAGGAATTAGATGTGTGTGTGTGTGTGTGTGTGTGTGTGTGTGTGTGTGTGTGTGTGTGTGTGTGTGTGTGTGTGTGTGTTTCTATGTGTGTGTGTATGTGTGTGTGTGTGTGTGTGTGTGTGTGTGTGTGTGTGTGTGTGTGTGTGTGTGTGTGTGTGTAGTGGGAATAAGGAATATTACAGTGATGAAATATGCCAAAGGACAGATAAACATTCAAACGTTTTTCAGACATCAGGATAATACATCCCACTGTCATATTTTTTAAGACTGAGCAGTGTGTTGTATCTCTTTGACACCCGGCTTAGGATGAATTAACATTGCTCTAAAAAGTAACCTTCTTGTACCAACAAATGGGTCCTTCATTCTGCAAACAAATCTGTACTACAAATCACCAAATCCAACAATAGCACTGGGGACGCTATCTACTCCAACTATTTCTCCAGAATTTGGAATACTATCCCTCAACCTATCATAACTGCAGCAAACCTCTCATATTTTAAAAAAAAGAACAACTAATGAATCATCTGATCAACACCTGGCTTTGCCCATGCTCTAGTCCTGTCTATATCCCATTCTTCCTGTACATTAGCTACCCACACCTATCTTCTTCCACCCTTACTGACCATCATATATAACTCTACAATACTCTGTACTACCCTAATCTCATCTCTCCTCCTCCTATCAAACCATAAGTATAGTCATTCCATTTTCCTCCATATAGAAACTCAAATCATCCTCTCTCTGCCTCTCACTCTACATAGCATACCTTACCTTTAGCACTTCTTTCACTCCACCTAACCCTAAACCTACCTATTTCCTCTCAATTAACCTAACCTCTTATTCCCTCCCCTTTGCCCATCTACTCCCATCACTATAAATTTTCCTAACCTGTGTTTCTTCTTTGTTTCTCACCTATCCGTACCTCACGTTATACTCACTTACACATTAATTCCTATCCCCTATCTTCCCTCCTCTGTAATTCCTCTCCTCTCTAAACCCTGTACTACAAGATATACAAAATAAGCACACTATAAAAAACAAAACTCATTTAACTATCTAGTAGAATATTTCTGTTTGAATCATATAGTTGTAAAATCCACCTGTCTCATGAATATAGTCTCCTTATAAATATCTGTAACTAATGTACAAGAATGTTTTATCTAAAGTATGTAAAAATGTTCTATCCATTAATGTGAATTTCTTTGTGTGTGCAAAATGTTCAGTATTGCTGTGTATCAAACTAATGTAATTAATGTAATTATGCTAATTGTCTCTGGAGCTTTTATCCCCAGGCCTCCACTGAAAATGGTCACAATTCCAAACGGACTTTCCTGGTAAAAAAAATAAATAAATAAATAGACATGTCATGAAAGGTGTTATATTAAATGTTTGGGAGAGAATTGCCTGTCAGCATTTTGTATTTCATCTACTTCTGTAAATGCCTTGCTCCAAGGGGACCACAGGACACTGGTATTATAGTTCTTAAAAATGATGTGGAACTGTATGTTCTAAATAACTGATAAATTACAGAAACAAAAACAAATAACTCTAACCAAATAACTGACAAATTAGGGAATAAAACAAAGAACTCTATTACCTATATATCTGATAAATAATAGCAGGAAAAGGCTTCACCATTTTTCATTTGCCAAATCCTTACCCAAGAATGACAATAAGTAAGCCAAACACCAGCAGTACCTGCTCTATAGCAAATCCATAGAAGGTAATTTGGTGGTTATAGCAAATGACTGGGTTGTGTAGTTGAACACAATGTAGTAGAAAGGCACAGCATGTCCAGATTCTGGGAGTTTCCAGCCTGTGCTATATTTTGAGCTGTTGCCAGTTCAGTAAAGGCCCAAACTTGAAATTGGTACTGCTGCAAATTGATCATTCATTTTCTTGAAAGGACTAGTAGCTTCTCAGTAACTCAAACATGGCTAGCACATTGCCATGTGCTTTGGTGCATTAGGCTTGCTTTAGATAAACTGAAAGTACATACAGTTTATGAGCATTTCTTGTAGTGCTTGAGGATACATTCTATGCTAAGTGATCAGAATTGCACACCCAAGACGCAATCTATTCTAAAATTACATGTCTCTAAAAGTTAACTACGTCTTTGTAAAGTCAGGAGCAACCATCAATACGTGCTACCGAAATGGCACTAGTGATTGCTCTAAAAAAGCAGGTGTAATTGTCCAAGAGGATTATTAGTCCAGCAATGCTTATATCAATCTTAAATTGAGTGAAATACTCTGCAATGGGTCTAGTCGCACTAAAGATAGCTGCTTTGTTTCTTCTCAGGTCAGTACAGCAAAAATTGTCACTCTTTCTGGACAAAATGCAAGTAGGTGAATGAAGGCTTCAAAGTAAAGACTTGAACCTCTTCCTTTATATTTCTTTCTTTCTTGTATGCTTTATCTGCTTTCTTGCCTGCCAACTATCAAATCATTTTCATAGCCATCCATTCATTCCTCGCTGGGCCAAGATCTAAAGCGTTCATGTCCACACTCTCTCTCTTTTGTAAAAGCCATTGGAACCCAGTTGTTCCCAGAAAGATAAGATAAGACTGGTCCATGGCAGACCAACAACAAGGTAGCTACAAGTAGATTTTTTCTTATAAATTCATAACCCCACCCCCTTGGTAGTGACATAGACATCCACATCACATCAGTAGCTGCCAATGCTCCTTAAGCAGGAAAGTGTGTGTGATCCCACATGAGCCTGCAAAAGCTACTATATTTCTAACGTTGGTAGCCATACTTAGATTCTTCCCAAAAACATTTGTCTTTCTTTTAGGATTGGCCACCACCTAGCACTGGAATGGCACAGCCAACAAACAGGAAGCAATCAGATCCCTCCATCCAGGGGGGCACATCAGCAACAGCAGCAGCATAATGCCATATCATTTGTCTACCCTAAACCAACTCTGCCAGCTCCCACACTACTATTTGAACTCATATCACTCCATCTGTACCCCAGAGCCAGGTATCCCCTTATCTTATACTCATTATAAGTACTGCTAACAAAGCAGCTTCCATTAGTCACAAATATCTTTCCTCAATGATGAGTCAGTCGCCATGTTTTTTTTATTGATTTGCTCAAAGTCTGTTAACAGTCAAAAGCAATAGAGTCAGCACAGGTCTCCATAACAGAGATACCTGTCACAGCACTGCTTAAACTACTCTGACATTCAGCTTGACAGTTTGAGAAATAATCTTTTATTTGTTACTTTTACTGTAATTCCTCCTAGCATTGTTGTCTTGTGCCGTAACTGAACAGAGAGTAAAATTCAGAAGCTTTGATTTAAGATATGATCTCAAACAGAAACACAGTAGGTATCATTAACAGTGTAAATTCTACTCTGTCATGTTGATAACTTTGGGAATCTTCTCATTGAAGGTAAACCTATTCAAAGTTACCTTGTTAAGAAAAGACAAACCAGTCTCATTTTAAAAAAGAATGACAGAGGGATAACAGAATGTAATAAATGAATGGCCACCATCTTTTTACATCAGTATCATACATTGATGGAAGAGTTGCTGTCTCATAGATGACTGCCACAAAATAACTGTGTAGATCATGACACCGCATCATTGTTAAATTTATATCAGATATTAACTGCTCAAGGTCCCATCAAAGTTAGGAAACATGCCTCTATGACAGTTAAAGCATTAAAAATGTCCAGTATACATGATGTATTTGATAAGAATGTATACACAGATCATTAGATAAGTGTTTGAAAGTTAAAATCAAAGTATGAATATTCTTCCTAGAATGTTATATATTTTTAGAGCTGCACAACTCAATATCACGAAAACATTTTTTAAACAGTTTCAGATAGGATTGGGGAGATTTCTTTGGGAACCCAGAAAGACGAGAATATCATACGAGAAATTGATGGCTCCAAAAAATAGGGGGGGGGGGGGTTGGATCTCCCGGATTTTGAAATGTACTATTTAGTGATTCAGGCTAATAGGATTTTAAGGGTGGCTTACTTGGATAATAATATTAGAAAATGGATACCCAAATGGGTGCTTCTAACTTCTAAACACATAAGCGGAGTGGGAATTAACGTTAAAGCGGTACCATTTTTAAATAACCGAACACTGAGTAAATATGATCTACTGGAGCACATTAAGAAGTATGTAACGGCAATTCAAACTCTGTTTGCCTCTCTAAACTTACTAAACTATATGATGGTTTTTCAACCGTTTCATGGGAATCCAAATATGACTATTGGTACTCATCTGCTAGATTTAAAGAAATTCCCCCTTATTAAGGATTTAACTGTGCTTGATTTATACCCCTTCCTAGGAGTAGCAGTACATGATATCTTAAAAGAGATGAATCTTCCCATGTCTTATCTAATTATAATGAGACAGCTAAAAGATTTGGCTATAAATTATTTTAGTAACTCTGAAATTAAAGAAGAGGACCTAGCTATTTCTCGTAATCTGTGGGAAGCCATGTTACAAGACAGAAAATTCATAACCTCAGCTTATAAAGTGATAAAAGAGAGGAAATACTATAATTATATTCTCTTATCGAAATATTGGAAAGAGAAATTGGTATCGATAGATGACAGTAAGATATTGGAGGCATTTAGCTTAACATTGAAGTCAGTATCCCTTCAAAAACTGGTCTTTACTCAACTGATGATATTCAATAACGCTTATTATACTCGTCTCACTCTTCACAAATTTGATTCAAAGAACTCACCCAAATGTCCACAGTGTTTAGATCGGACAGTGGATCTGCTACACATGTTCTGGAGTTGCAAATGCATCTATAAATTGTGGAACACATTAAAATTGCAGTTACAAAAAATGGGTTACCAAAACTCAACACTCTCCTGGGAATTTATGATTCTCCACATTCCCCCGGAGAATTTAGATAAATCAAGGAGGATCGTAATTATGAATATCTGTTTACTAATGAAATTATATATAGCCACAAATTGGTTGAACCCAGCCCAGACATCGTGGGATAATTTCAGATTGTTAGCGATAAGGCATATTTTAGCGCATAAGTTATTAATTAGTAACAACAAGAAAAGCATAAACAGTATAAAAATATGGGAGCAAATTTTCAACATTGTGTTGGCCTAGAGGTTCCTATCCACTTTCTCTCAGGATTTATAGTAGGAGAACAAAATTAATCTTAGATTAGATAGAGGACGTAGAAACATTACAGATTGTTGGCTTTGGTTTGTTATGAAGTTTCTCTTTAGTGTTTTTTTTCTTTCTTTTTCCCGGATTAGTGCTAGATCTATTGTTAAGACATGATGTTGATACATGTTGTGAAATTAACCATTGGAAGCAATTTTGTAAATAATGTAAATAGTGTGTGGTTTATATTATGATTGTGAAAAACAATAAAAATGATTATCAAAAAAAAAAGAAAGTTAAAATCAAAGTAAAAGTAACTCCAGATAACTGTATATATACCAATACTGGCAAAGCGTAAAAAGGGGCAATATAGACTGTAAAATGATTTTATTTTGAAAAAATACTGCAGCAGTACTGATCTGGCCTTAGTAATCGCTGCACCCTGCAGCAGTAGGAGTGTGAGATCCTTATCTATAACAGTCATGGCTTGATATAGAGGGCCTGAAATAGACAATAATTTCTGCTATAACTTACAGTTGTTGTTGTTGTTGTTGTTGTTGTGTCTTTCGGCTTTTCCCGGTTAGGGGTCACCACAGCAGAACTCTGGTCCGCTAATGATTGGCAGTAGATTTTTACATGCAGAGTTGCCAGCCCTGATGCACAACCTTCAACGAAGGTACGCCCATTCGCGCATGTCTCCACACAGAAGACGCTCTAGCTGAGAATCTGACCGGATAGCATCTTACTGTGAGGCGACAATGCTACCGCAGCACCACTTACAGTGCAATTAGTAAATGTTCATCACGTTGCACAGAGGTATTCAAGAATCATTGTAAGACTAGGCAATTTATAACAAATGCCAAGAGTTAGAAAATTTGCTTTCTAAAGAGTGACCGCATTTTAGCTTTTCTTTCTTTTTTTCACTGAATCTCGTAACACAAAAAAGTTGTTAGGCAATGTTAATGGCAATGCACTGAGAAAGGATTTCCATTTACTTCATTTAGTTTTTTTACTCCCCACACACCATATGACTAAGATGTGTCATCTCTAGTCAGTTCACTGACTTTTTTATTTTCCTTGGGGTGAGAATTAAGCACCAAGAGTGGTGTCAGCATCATAACTAGAGTCAAGCATTTGTATTTTTGCCCCAACATTGTATGCAGAGGCTAGTGATACCTTCAGGTTGCAAAAGATATTTGACAGGACTTAAACTTACTTCCCTGAGTGATGTCCTACCATGAGGTAACTGCCTCAGCTATCTAGTTCCTACTAAGTAAATTAAATTGAGCATGTATTCCTGTGCATGTGTTCCTCCTTTTCTTTCCTGAACAATAAATAAATAAATGGGTTCAGTCCCTTCATTTCTTCTTTTACTTCTAATCATCTTCCCCAGGGATATCAACAGCCCTCTTTCCCTGTTTAACACAAAAGAAGACTACAAACATAAATCTGTGATTAAACTCTGACAACACAGACTCTGCAGATTCTTATGAATAATACAGATGGTGCTGTTATCTGGAAAGTGTTTGCTTCAGCCTTCACAGGTATTATGAGTATACTGGTATGTCAGAGTCATTTTCTGATGTTACTTGAGGATGCCAATATTCTATTTAAAATGTTCTAAGGATTTTATACAGCTACTGCTACATCTTGCTTTAGAAACAAATGAGAAGGCTATGTATGATACAGATTTTACATTCAGAAGGAAATGATGTGTGCCACACAAAAGTGGACTGATCTCAATATTTCAGATTTGGGTAATTGTACTTTGCATTAAGCAGAACATATATTTGAAGATTATGTTTCATAAGAAATGAAGGAAAGCCTATCAGTGACACAGACACTGCATTGCTCTACAATGTAATCTACTTTGCAGATACTAATTCTGTAACACTGTGTTTGTTTTGGGGAACAGTAAGCCCTGATGGCATTGTTGCTATGCAGCCTTAGTGAATAATTAAATAAAAATGATAGCATCGCCAAATGGGAAAATAACCTTAAACAGGTACTGTCTTCATTTAATAAAATAGTAAGACTTTCTAAAGCAGAGTGTATTGATAGTCTAAGAAAGCAAATTACATTATTTCTTGTGTGTGTTGAGGAAGTCTGTTTTAAGCTTGTTAGACATCACACTACTCAATGAATCATTTGTTGGCACACAAGGGATTTATGTGGCGAGAAGATTTATTAACTTTTAGTAGGTAGACCTTTTTTAACAGCTTTTTGTAATGCATTTCATATTGTTAAGAAAAACGCAATGTTCTAGAAACAAGTGTTCCACATTATTTTTTATTTTCAGCTTTCTTTGCTTTTATTCCATTGCTTAATCTACGTTTTGAACAGCATAGTGCTATTTTTAATGCTAACTTGTATTTTATTTCTTAATTGCTCGATGACTATTATATTAAGCACTAAATGTGAGATATACATATATATATATTTTATACATTTATTGCAGTGTGAAAGTAAACTCCTTGCCTGAGACAACCCAAAGAAAAATAAAATCAAAGCAAAGCAGTATTCATTTTACATTCCACTGTAAGGCACAAGGTAGAAAACCTGATTCAGTGCTGATATTGGGGCATTCACATCAGTCATGTACAAATTAACCTACATGTTTGTACACCATATTCAAATATCACAAGTCCATTTGTTGTTTCAGAAAGGTTAGGTAAGACATGTTTGGTGTAATAAGCATCTGCATAACCAATTAGTCACTAGAGTTTCATAGATGTTCAGCACACTTGCAGTCCCAAAAACACTGTAACAGATTCTAAAAGACAATGCATTTTGGAGCATGTTATCCCAAGCATTAACATCATGTGAAATGCCAGAAAAGGCCAATGCAATTCCTCTATTTACATAAGATAATAAGGATTTGCATAAGCCTATGTGAAATCCTGGAAGTGATTCCCTTCCTGCAATACAACAATACTTAGAAGAATGACATTGCTATTCAATACCAGTGTGAAACCTGCAATGTAAAATCATTGCCCTTTGAACTCAGTGTGACTTAACTCCAAAAGGCAGCTGCACCAGCAAAGTAGCAGTGGTGCTGAAGATGTCATATGGGCAGAACACAAACACCTATAGAGATATTGCAGGAATATTGTTAGAGCTGTTCCCGCAGTATACCACAGTGAAATCTTTGTAAATAGTATCACATGCGTGACAGATATTTTCCTGTCATGTACACAGTAGTATAATCCAAATGCAGTTAATGCTTTGGAGATAGACAACCTCTGAGAATATTGAAGGTTATAATGTGTGCCTGGCAAGATTTGGCTAAGTCCATAAATATGTAATGAGATTAATTTACATAGAATATTTCAAGATTGTATTACTATGTCTTGGCTTAGTGGGTATTCAGTCCACTTGGCACTTTGATGTAGTATTGAGAAGTCTAAGCTTGTATGATCTCATAGGATTGTAGACCTGGGATTTAGGTTCCAGGTTTCAGAGTAGTTTTGCAAATATAAAGAGACCCTCCAAAATGCTACCCTGATCCTTTTCAATCTGATTTGCTGATAATAATTGTATATTTTCATCAATGATGGCTAATGTAAGTGGATTCTATATGCCTGCAGATAATAACATAGTCCTCCAAGGTAGAAATTGATTATCTCACATAAGTAGTACTGAATTAAAAAAAAAAAACTCTCACAAATAAAATAATATACTTGTTTTCTTGATTCTTTCATGAAGATAATAAACATGAATATAGAAAAAAAATACATTTACTCACTATTAAGGCCAGTGTTTTGCAAGTGCTAAGAGGTTTTAAAATGATTGCTGCCTGTGGCATGGCTGAAATCAATTTACAGAGTAATACATAAAAGTTGTGATTGCTGCCTATGGGAATGGACCCCCCGCCCCCCATCAGTGCTACATAATAAGTGGTATGCTTTTATCACTTTTAAAGCTCTAGAGTCAAAAATAGCCTTTATTACCCCTCTCCAGTTGCAGATTCCTTTCCTCTCCCTTCTGTTACTAATGAGCTGTAATCTGTTATGTAGACAGTTTTGTTGTATTTATATATGCTATTGTTTCTTTTTTCTTTTTTTCCCTTCTTTTTGATGCCATGAAGATTATTTATTGATAACTAATAAACAAACAACTGATGCTCTGAGCAAAATCTAAGCTCTTACTTACACTTTGAAAATAGGCTGAAATTGGTATTGGCAAGACTAGAGACTGTCTCGATACTGAGGGTTGCGTCCACTGTTGACCCCCTGCCTAATATTTATTTCTAGGTTATAACATCTTCTCTCTGAACTCTCTTTCCTACTTAAGCTGCTCAGCAGATCTCCCTTTTACTTGTTAGCATGTTAGCCTCCAACTGTCCTCCATTAGTCAGGTAATGTGGAAGAATTTAACTCCTTGAGTATGTTTCAGTGTTGTGTTGTAATTTATATTCTCTGCTGACTGTGATTTGAACTGTGTACTTTGGAAATATCTGTTCATTTCACCCACCTTGAGATGCAAAGTGTTGATTTAGAAAATAACTTTCATGTATAAAGTTTTCAGTGATTGCTTGCTTTCACATTTAAATTATGACTGACTCTTTCTGTTTTTTGTACTATATTTGTACTGTTGCCTTTGGTAATCTGTTCCCACCAATAGGTTACTTTTGCAATATTTATAGCTTCATTAATATAGTCCTTGCAATATTTCTACTTTTATTTATATAGTCTTGTTTTGTACTGTAGGCCATTAGTCGTCTTATTAATGTTCACACACTTAGAGTGGTATTCATAGTCCAGGATTTTATAGCAGCATAGTGGTTATCGATGAAGAGTGCCTCTATACGTATATACAAATCAGGTCAGTGCAGTTTACTTGCTCTAAGGAAATGTAAAGGTATTTTGAAAAGCACACCTATTTACAGCAAAAGAGCAAAGTACGTGAAGATAAGCATTAAGTATATATGAAGGACTACATGAAAACCATAGACTTTGTATGACTTGTACGACTTTGTATATGCTTGGAAAATGTAGAAAAACATGGCTATGCACAGTCATGCTTGAAAATCTTAAGGCAAACAGCAGATTGTTCAGCTTTTATTATTAATATTTCAAAAAATAAAGGGGTCTATTATGTTTTACATAAGGAGACTCCTTATGTGGATACACAGATGTTTGCTTTAAAGAATGGAAAGGGCGGAAAGGAAAGACTAAAAGAGAGGAGACACAACTAGGAGGGGAACTCAAAAGTAAAACTCAAGAGAGTTGTGCTGGAAGAAGGGGATGAGGGGTGCTATGTTTTTGGTGGGGCGGTAGACCCCCTTATTTTTTCAGATATTATATTATATTAAGAGGGTAGGACGAGTTGAAGTAGGTAAGAAGATGTAGGATAGACACTAAGGGAAGTGAAGTAGGTAAGACAATGCAGGATAGAAGCTAAGGGAAGTGAAGTAGGGGTGAAGAGATGTGGTGCCCAGTGAGATTACCCAGTCCAAAAGGCCTGAAATGTTTCCACTGCCAGATGGTGTTACAGTGGAAGGCTCCAATGTTGAGGGAACAATGGTCTGTGGTAGCACAACGTTCAACACTGACTGGGGTAGAGAGTCTTCTACTCACTGAAGAGAACCTTTGATAGGCTGAATTTGTCTTTCCTCAACCTGCTCCACAACGTCTTCAACCAAGTTTGGAAGCCACAGTTTGGTGATGCTTTTCAGGCTGCCATGTTCCAGGGTGCCAAAAGGACCAGTGCCATTGTCCCTGATCTGAGAAAACATGGCTGGATGAGTAGAGGGTGAACGTTTCCTAATCTGGGAGTTACACAGGTGGCCTGCTCCTGAAGAATCTGGATCTGTAAAAACATTAATATAAATAGGAGACAAAGAAAATAAAAAAAAGACAAAGGAATGCATGATAAAAATAAGAAAAAGAGAGAAAAAGGGATGGATTAACAAAAATGCACACAATAAAGTAACACGTTATGTTACACAGCATTCATTTTCTTACTTTAAAACAATTTTATTTTTACAAATTTTTATTGAACTAAAACAGAATGTATGAGAAGTATTTTTGCAAATATAGGAACAGTGGTATGGGAAGTGCATATGTATACATGGGAACAATAATATGGGAAGTGCATATGCTTACATGGGAAGAATGAGTATATTGCTATTAACATCTGGAGAGTTTATATTGTACACTGTACTATAATAACACAAATTATAACTACGTCATATTTGTGCCTGACATGCATTTGTTTGCAGTATTAAAATACAACTACTCTTCATAAATACTGTTACTTATATAGCTAATAAAATATGTTTAAAAGACAGCATACTGCATTTGTACATTGATATATCTTTTAGATTTGGTTGCAGTAATGTAGTGAAAGCAATGTAGGCCTTCAGTTAACATCCTTTATAAATACTTGCAGTTGTATAGAATAATAAAATTTAAGACAGCATACCACATTTTATATTGATATTTTTTTTAGGTTTTGTTGCAATAATATACTAAAAGCAATGTAGACCTTCAGTTACCATCCTTTATAAATACTTGCAGTTGTATAGAGTAATAAAAATTAAAGACAGCATACCACATTTTTATATTGATACATTGTTTAGGTTTTGTTGCAATAATATACCAAAAGCAATGTAAGCCTTCAGTTACCATCCTTTATAAATACTTGCTATTATGTACAGTAATGAAATCTTAATGACAGAATATTGCATTTATTACTTTATTCATGCTTATCAGCAGCTGCAACCAGTTAGTCTATTCTCCCACCCTGCTGTGACATATAATATGTGATTTCATCTTCTACTAGAATGAGAAGATATAAACATATTGTTTTCCTGTATTTTACATTTTTTCATTAACATTTCTGCTAGGGATTTCATTCACTCCTGTACTTGCTTAGTATATGTTTGTTTAAATAGTTATTAATATCTGAATGTTTATACTGTGCCAATATTTCCAACAATGCAAGTTATAAATGCTAGGACTGCATCCTCCTGAAATTGTTACACTTTTACATGTGTGCAAAGCTTGTCTGTTTGGGAGAACAGTGCTGTCCAAAATCTTTCCATTCAGTTGCAGTCTAAGTTGAACTTCAAACTGTTATGGTTTGCATACCTAATTTGCTCTTTCATTTAACAGTCTGTGAATTTTGTTCAGGCAGAAAATGTACACACACAGAAAAACATCTAGCCATTCAAGGAAGTTCGCCATTCCTTTCAATTCAATCTTCATTAAAAAAATAAATTAATAAAACAATAGTTTTGCAGATGAGTGAAGTACATACACTTCAGGACAATAACATGTGCTTTGGTAGTTTTCTGCCTAATGATTTTAAACATACAAGGGGGTGGTTTAAAATGTATAAATAAGTAATGGAACTGGTCACTTCTTGATGAATCATGTGCTGGTCATTCATTTGACACTGAAGCTTCCACCCCTCTCCCCCAGCCTCCACTCTGATTACAGTGTGGTACCTGACAGAATTCACTCATTTTGCATGTGCATTTAATATTATGGAAGAATTGACTGTCTTATACAATTAATACACTAATAAAATATTTTTCTGGCCTACACAAAAAATCCTTTCTTTACAAAAACTGTCTCCATATACTTTAACTACTAACTTAAGTAATGAAATACAGTAAATGGAATTATGCTGCAATGTAAATATTTTCTTTTATTTGTGTAATTATACCCATGCAGCTGGATATCTGTAAATTAAAGAAATATATACATACTTACATATATGTGTTTACATATAAATATATATTTCCTTTATACAAGCAATTATTTATCACACAAACATTCAGCATATCTGTATAAAGATGCAGCTCTCTGTACAGAAATGTTAATTCTTTCTTTTGCATTATTACAATAACATTATAGATATATATTTGCAGCTAAACATATTTCTTCCACCAAATTCTCCCACCAGATACCTTTGACTATTTACCCTTTTTATAGTTTATTTTTTAAAACTATATTTAATATGACCAAAAAATAGTACTTACTATAGAACACTGGCCTTCTTAGCACTACCTGGTCAACCCACTTGACCAGCTTGTCAGGCCTATGCTTCTGTAGGTCATTGTACATGTGATTGCATTGCAGGCTGGAGTAGGTGATCCCTGTCAGGCATGACAGGACCTCATCCAACTTTTGAGAGATGTCTATTTTTCCACACACCTGGGTCTTATCCAGGTACATATCAGTCTGAAGTAAAAGCATTATTTTGTATCCTTATCTGACCAGCTTAGGGAGCAGCCTCATACCTTCACAAGTGCTGCTATTATTTGAAGTGCCAATAACAGAATGAAAAAAGTATGTGCAGGGCTATGATTCATAGATTTAGACTCACTCCCCCTGAGATGAGACATTATCCTAACAAAACCATGCATGGGCATTAGACCCAGTACTGTTATTATTGGCAAGCTTGGTTTGATCAAAAAGCTTTGTCATCTACACATTTTCATTTTGTTATCTTTTAAAAGAAGAAATTTACATTTCATTTATATGATAGGTTTAAGTCATTAATTAAATCATTAGTTTTTTTTTTCTTATAATTGTTACTTCTACTGTGCATTGCTTTTGTTACCTTTTTGGAGTATTGTACCTGAATGTCATTTATACATGCCAGCAATATTATTTATTTATTTTTTTTGGGGGGGGGTGATTTTTGCAGAAATAAATATTCCTGTGTGTATGAGTACCAAATCTTAGCAAATTATAAATTACTTTGAGGTGATGGTGTGCCAGATGATGTAAGATGGGCTAGGATTATACTTTGTGGTTGTGTAAACTCACATCCATCTGACTCCATTTTGTCTTTTCTAAACATAGTCAGCTTTGAGCATAACAGAGGCTATCCATGTATTCCTTCAGATGACTGCTGAGGGCTGCTGCAGACTCCGCAGTTATTTCCAGCATGTTCATATGAACCCAAAGCCACATTCAGGAATAGACAAGAACTAATAACATGGATAAGTTGTGGTAAACAATTATGTATTACTGTGATTCGTGTAGATACGTGTAATTTGCATCCAAAATGCATAAATGACCCTATATTTATGTGAATAAGTATAACACCGCCATGTCAACTTGCGATTACTCAAGTCAGATGGCAAATTACTTATGTATCTGGAGACTTTGTAAAGTAAGAAAAAAATAATAGAAATATTTCAAATTAATAAGAAATGCTTTAAATTATATAAGATTATTGAGTTCACTTGAAGAAATGTTTTGTTTTAATCATATGATGGGCATAGTATGATGTCTTCAATGAATAATGTAAAGCTGTCACGAGTGAATGAAAAATCACTACAGTAGCCATGATCTCTGATAAAATAATTTACTTTGGTGTCATTTAGTGAATGTGCATATATGGTGGGAATGCAGTAATTCAATTGTGAAGTATTGGAATAGAAAGGATCTTTTCCTGGCTCAACATATGTGTGTGTGTACTTGGAGATTTCTGAGTGTCACTGCTGATTTAAAACAAAATGACAGTATTACAAATGCAAAAATGTGGTAAGGACTAGGAGAAAGACAGATCTGTTAATAAACTGCTTTCCTTGTTATTGTGAATGAATACATGACAGTGCAAACTAAACGTTTTGTGATAATGGCCGCCATGCTTTCATTGTTGTATTGTTTGAGTAATGATTATGATTGTGGCATGTTGTTTTGGGTGCAGTACTGATGCAAAATAAGAGATCAAGGCAGAAGAAGGACAACTTCAGTCATGAGGAAAACTGCATCCTTATGCCAGCCATTAGGTCATATGGCAAACATCAGTTTGGTAATGGGGAAGGGCAAACAAGCTAAATCCAAAGCTTAGAATCAAGTTGTAATGGACATTAATGCAGTAGGTAAAAGGAAAGGCACATTAACACATACAAGAAGAAGGCAAATAATATTATATGAAATTCTAGAGCCAAGGCAAGCCAGAATGCAATTGCCTGTACCTGTATGGGGGGGGGGGGGGTCAACATTTATCCATTTAACACCAAATGAGGAATATCTCCTCTCCATTTCTGGAGATGACTTAATACAGAAGATAATGTGACTGGTATAATCAGAAGTGGTGTGGAAAATGGCTACCACCAACATCTGCAAAAGCCACAGTCATCTGCTCAAGAAGGTTGATTTAAAGAGAATAATATATATTCATACAGAAAATTTAATTCTGATATAAAATGATTGTGTTAAACATACAGCAGTTACTATTAACAGGTGAAACTTACACATAAACACAGAATACAACAAAGGCAGTGTGTATGGCAAGTGCCCCCCACACCTACTTACACAGTATACAGTACCGTATACTATTTCTTTATTATTATTATTTTAAAATAATTTTCTCAAGGTCCACAGTGGAAACAAACCATTTCACTAGACCAATAAATCTGAAGGATAGCAGCAGAATAGGGGTCTCTATCACTTCCATGAAAACACAAGTAGACGAACACCTATCCATTGAACCCAATACAATGAACAGTTGTTTATCAAACATTCACATCAGCAAATTTTTTTCCCAGGGCAAAGAGTTCATAGGTTCATAGGTTCATAGGTTCATACTAGGCTATCTGCCCAAGGGCATTTGCAAGCCTAGCCCAGAGTTTTGTGGCTTTCGCCACCCCTTTAGTTTGAAGAAGAATACTATATTATTTATTTTGTGCCTTGTTCAAGTCAAGACAGTTAGCTGCACAACATCTGAAAATTGCCATTTTCTCCAATGTAGTGCAATCTTAAGAGTTGGTATATTTAAGTAAGGAGTAGGGCACTTCGGTGGGTTGATATACTGTGGTATGTGCATTGATTGGCATATTGGACAGATAATTCTTTGCCCTGGGAAAAGTTTTGCTGATGTGTAGGTTTGAAAAAAGGACCAGTTGCTGTATTGGGATCAATTGATAGGTGTTCAAGTACTTGTGTTTTTCTGGATGTGATATAGACCGGCAGAATAGCTGTTGAAAATGATGATGATGAGGATGATGATGATGATGATGATGATGATGATGATGATGATCCCATAGTTATGTTTATGAGGCAGCTTTTGGAAAGTGGAACATAGTTCCCAAGTTTAATTGCAGGATCTCACACCCCAGAACATGTTACTAATGCTGCAGGAAGTGAAAAGGCAAGCACACGGTGACATTATACTCATGCTTGAACAGAGAGAAAACCCATGTACCGCTCAGTATCTCCAAAACCAGATGAGAAATTGCAGTATGATGGCACAAATTCAGAGGTAACAATGTCCACAGTGGCACTTTTACAAAGTGAAGCCAAGTACAGAAATTTGCTACAGCTATTCACAGAAAACATGTAAAGCATTGGTTCCTCATCAACAAATTTGCTGTGACATCATTAGGGCTCAGAGCACTGTCACAGAGAGTCAGCTGGAAATGATCAGAGTACTCCTGGGTATGAATGAGAATTTCCAGTACTATTGGGAAATGGCACAGAGGAGGGATAATCCCATGATCAAAATGATGGGTCACATGGTGGCACACCAAGCATCTGTGGTTGCCTCTATTCATACACTGGTTAGGACTTACCAGATTCAAGAAGGACTCACTCTTGGAAGGTGAGAAGGGCACTGTACTGAACGGACACATAGGGGCAGATCGCATGACAGTATAAGTGCTTCTCTAGAAAGTAATGTAATTAGTTGGGGGAAGAAGCTCAATAGATTTCATTCAGGCCATGTCAGTATTCATCTACACCTAACAGAACTTCCCATTCCAGGTCATGTTCCTACAGTCAGATCAGTGTCTGTAGGATCACCTGCATCAAGTAACTCACATCTTCAGTACAACTCACTATCCACCTCCTATGACAACCCCTCTTCAAAATAAGTTAAAGCATCATCTCGCTTATCTTTAGGACTTTAGGAGATCTGCATATCACATGTGATCTTGACCTACTGTGATTCAAGAGTGTCATTTCTGTCACTTACAATTTCACCTTCACATACACATGACAATGTTTAACTTGAAGTGGAACAAATTATTAAACAAAAAAGATTAAAAGGCACCAGGTATTTGGGCACTTTTCAGCTGTATGCATGTCATTCCTCTAATGGTACTGCCAAAAAACTCATGAAACTATGAAAAGAAAGCTGTAATGCCATAACATAAGATTGCAGTGATTAACACTATGTAATGCTCTGTTTATCACCACTGTTGCAGATGGCAATTACCTGCAACTCAAAAAGTAATAATACACAACTATTCTAGGAAACACTAATCTGAACATTAAGATTAAAATGAGTATCCTGCCTATATAAACACTCACTGTCACCACTTCACCCTCATTACTGCACAATGGTGATGTCTTTGTCTCTGTGGCCACAAATTATTCTGTATGACAAAATAAAATAATATGATGAGCAGTACATCAGCAGACAACATAGTTCAAAATAAGAAAGCACTGCAGAATATAAAAAAATATGAAACTGAGATAACATTACATAATACAATAAACAGTATGATACAAATTTAAATCAATTGCAATGTATGCACTCATGTTAGATACTGAAGCATCACCTCTTACTGACTGTACCACGTTAAGACACTCAGTACATGCATAGTTAGGTACACCACCTCAGTAGAATTTGTTGCACAAAACATTTAAAAATGTGATTATTTCTTATATTATGCCTTACAACACCAATGAACAGGAGTTTGTGAGTTCTCTGGTATGACTTCTACCAAAGCAATTTAAGAACTTGTTCTAAAATAAAACAATTAATTATTTAAAGATGAGAAGAAATGTCATATAAACAGAGAGAGCAGACCATGCAGCATACAACATAGCCCACAGATATCACTCCATACATCAGTTAAACTTTGGACCAGATTCCAAAAGAGTTACTGTCAGTGTACATCTGCCCTTATTCTTAAAGACCTGCTCTCGGTGTAAGTTACTTACTTCAGTGTAAGTCCTATCTATAAACAGGCTTACACTGGTGACTAGATTCCAAAGTACTTGCCCTCAGCCTGGTCTTAGTGTAAGTGGTTCCTTACCCTGACAGCAAGTCTTTTGGAATCAAGGCCTTTGTGTGTTTTTTACAAGAAAGGAAACACTATCCTGAATGTCATGGTCTATAGATCTGGACTAGATGTTGCTTCTTTACCCCCACAGAAGCACAAGTAGATAATGCAATGGGCGGAGATAATGCATTGGCCGGAGGTAAGGATCAAACCTTGTACCTTGTGCATGGGAGGCGAACACCTTAACCGCTTCACTATCTGGTCTCACTCCTTCACAGGACAATAAAAATATACATCTTCAATCTGTCAAGCTCTTGCCAGTGGTGAGAATCAAACCCTGCACCTCAAGCTTGAAAGGCATACACCTGACACACTGTACAATGGGCCTTTCAGATGAAAATGAACTTAAAAACAGGGGTTTTCAGCTTCATGATTCTCCTTGCATATCAGTCTGGTCAGACGGATGGGTCAGTAGTTTCCTGGGTCTGTTGATGGCCCAGCCCTGTGCAAAGGGATAATTGTTGCTTTCCTTCACTCTACTGGAGCAAAGCCTGCCTGGAGACTGTGCTTAAATAGAGAACTCAATTGGTGTGCTAGACCATGGTTGAGCTATTTACAAGGCACCCTGGGATTCCATCAGGGTACATAGATGCTGTGTCTCTAGCTTTACAGAGTGTAGTGATGACTTCTTTTGTGATATCAGGCAAAGGAATCATAGGGGTAATTTCATCAGAAGTGACCTGAGGTGATAAAGGGGTGAACTTTTTGTTGAATGTAAATACCAGCACCTTTACTATGTCTTTTAGGCGAATATTAGCACTGTCTTCTTCAGACAGCTCAGCACGTTTTTGAGTGTTTCCCTTAAGATTTCTGACCTAACTAAAAATACTTTACAGTTATCCTTTGCATAGAAAGCTATTTTAGTCTCCTATTTAGCTTTTGCAGACTTGACTACTTTCCTGATTTGACTGTTGATTCTAATGTGGGATTTTTTTTTTCGATGAGCACTCTCCTGGTTAGTTTTAGACAGAAATTTCTGCCTTCTGTTGTATATTCTGTTTATGATTCCGAACCTGCTAAATCGGCCATCAGTCCTGTGTTGGGTTGAATGCCCTCCCTCTACCTTCAGGTATACTGAGTGTTTCTCATCGTACTCACTGGGGATCCTGGAACTAGCAATGGTATGGAGGGAGACATTGCCATCGGACAGGCTGGACTCGGAGTAGCACAAATGAGTTTAGCCTGACCAATGCTCCTTCTGTATTCTCATCATAAGGCAGTAAAGTTTCCATGTTTCTCTATGTCCCTTGTTTCCTGGTGGACCTGGTGATCAGAAGCAGTCCTGATTGTTTGTTTTTGCCAAGTACTGAGGTCATTTTCTAGAAGCAAGTAGAACTCCATTCTTAGCCTCCTTCTTAGCCATCCAGTATTCCTTCGTGGCCTAGTCTGTCTTTTCCATGTCCCACTTAGTCATGCACTCATGCTTTCCTTTAATTTCTCAGTCACCTCTTTTTAAGTACCTTAATTCTATCTCTTGTTTGGCCACATATTTGTTCTGCAGTCATCCCACATGCTGTTTTGAGGTGCTGCCAATTTTCTTCGTCTAAGTCTGTTTGTTCCTCTACTTGTCTTGGGGTAATTGAGGGCTGAGTACTATCTTGCTCACCTTTTAAATGTCTTCCATTAATGGGTGAATTTCAGATGGAAACTTTCAGCATGATTTGGGGGAAAGACCCCCACAGAAGCACATATAGATAATGCAATGGCCAGAGATAATGCATTAGCCGGAGGTCAGGATCAAACCTTGTACCTTGTGCATGGGAGGCGAACACCTTAACCGCTTCACTATCTGGTCTCACTCCTTCACAGCGAAATAAAAATAAAAATCTTAATCTGTCAAGCTCTTGCAAGTGGTGAGAATCAAACCAAGCACCTATTGCTTGCAGGGCATACACCTTAATCACTGTACCATTGGCCTTTCAGATGAAAATGAGTTTAAAAACAGGGGTTTTCAGCTTCATGATTCTCCTTGAATATCAGTCTAGTCAGACGGATGGGTCAGTAGTTTCCCGGGTCTGTTCATGGCCCAGCCCTGTGCAAAGGGATAATTGTTGCTTTCCTTCACTCTACTGGAGCAAAGCCTGCCTGGAGACTGTGCTTAAATAGAGAACTCAATTGGTGTGCTAGACCATGGTTGAGCTATTTACAAGGCACCCTGGGATTCCATCAGGGTTCATAGATGCTGTGTCTCTAGCTTTACAGAGTGTAACAATGACTTCTTTTGTGATATCAGGCAAAGGAATCATATGGGAAATTTCATCAGAAGTGACCTGAGGTGATAAAGGGGTGAACTTTTTGTTGAATGTAAATGCCAGCACCTTTACTATGTCTTTTAGGTGAATATTAGCACTGTCTTCTTCAGCCAGCTCAGCACGTTTTTGAGTGTTTCCCTTAAGATTTCTGACCTAACTAAAAATACTTTACAGTTATCCTTTGCATAGAAAGCTATTTTAGTCTCCTATTTAGCTTTTGAAGACTTGACTAGTTTCCTGATTTGACTGGTGATTCTAATGTGGGATTTCTTTTCCATTGAGCACTCTCCGGGTTAGTTTTAGACAGAAATTTCTGCCTTCTGTTGTATATTCTGTTTATGATTTCGATCCTGCTAAATCGGCCATCAGTCCTGTGTTGGGTTGAATGCCCTCCCTGTACCTTCAGGTATACTGAGTGTTTCTCATCGTACTCAGTGGGGATCCTGGAACTAGCAATGGTATGGTGGGAGACATTGCCATCGGTCAGGCTGGACATGGAGTAGCACAAATGAGTTTAGCCTGACCAATGCTCCTTCTATATTCTCATCATAAGGCAGTAAAGTTTCCATGTTTCTCTATGTCCCTTGTTTCCTGGTAGGCCAGGTGATCAGAAGCATGTATAACTTTTTCTTTCTGTCTTTGTCTTGCAGCCTGATTGTTTCTTTTTGCCAAGTACTGAGGTCATTTTCTAGAAGCAAGTAGAACTCCATTCTTAGCCTCCTTCTTAGCCATCCAGTATTCCTTCGTGGCCTAGTCTGTCTTTTCCATGTCCCACTTAGTCCTGCACTCATGCTTTCCTTTAATTCCTCAGTCACCTCTTTTTAAGTACCTTAATTCTATCACTTGCTTGGCCACATATTTGTTCTGTAGTCATCCCACATGCTGTTTTGAGGTGCTGCCAATTTTCTTCGTCTAAGTCTGTTTGTTCCTCTAATTGTCTTGGGGTAATTGAGGGCTGAGTACTATCTTGTTCATTCTCACCTTTTAAATGTCTTCCATTAATGGGTGAATTTCAGATGGAAACATTCAGCATGATTTGGGGGAAAGACCCCCACAGAAGCACAAGTAGATAATGCAATGGCCAGAGATAATGCATTGGCCGGAGGTCAGGATCAAACCGTGTACCTTGTGCATGGGAGGTGAACACATTAACTGCTTCGCTATCTGGTCTCACTCCTTCACAGGGCAATAAAAATATACATCTTCAATCTGTCAAGCTCTTGCCAGTGGTGAGAATCAAACCCTGCACCTAGTGCTTGAAAGCATACACCTTAACCACTGTACCATTGGCCTTTCAGATGAAAATGAGCTTAAAAACAGGGGTTTTCAGCTTCATGATTCTCCTTGCATATCAGTCTGGTCAGATGGATGGGTCAGTAGTTTCCCAGGTCTGTTGATGGCCCAGCCCTGTGCAAAGGGATAATTGTTGCTTTCCTTCACTCTACTGGAGCAAAGCCTGCCTGGAGACTGTGCTTAAATAGAGAACTCAATTGGTGTGCTAGACCATGGTTGAGCTATTTACAAGGCACCCTGGGATTCCATCAGGGTTCATAGATGCTGTGTCTCTAGCTTTACAGAGTGTAGTGATGACTTCTTTTGTGATATCAGGCAAAGGAATCATAGGGGAAATTTCATCAGAAGTGACCTGAGGTGATAAAGGGGTGAACTTTTTGTTGAATGTAAATACCAGCACCTTTACTATGTCTTTTAGGTGAATATTAGCACTGTCTTCTTCAGCCAGCTCAGCACGTTTTTGAGTGTTTCCCCTAAGATTTCTGTCCTAACTAAAAATATTTTACAGTTATCCTTTGAATAGAAAGCTATTTTAGTCTCCTATTTAGCTTTTGCAGACTTGACTAGTTTCCTGATTTGACTGTTGATTCTAATGTGGGATTTTTTTTCCGTTGAGCACTCTCCTGGTTAGTTTTAGACAGAAATTTCTGCCTTCTGTTGTATATTCTGTTTATGATTCCGATCCTGCTAAATCGGCCATCAGTCCTGTGTTGGGTTGAATGCCCTCCCTGTACCTTCAGGTATACTGAGTGTTTCTCATCGTACTCAGTGGGGATCCTGGAACTAGCAATGGTATGGTGGGAGACATTGCCATCAGTCAGGCTGGACATGGAGTAGCACAAATGAGTTTAGCCTGACCAATGCTCCTTCTATATTCTCATCATAAGGCAGTAAAGTTTCCATGTTTCTCTATGTCCCTTGTTTCCTGGTGGGCCTGGTGATCAGAAGCATGTCTAACTTTATCTTTCTGTCTTTGTCTTGCAGCCTGATTGTTTCTTTTTGCCAAGTACTGAGGTCATTTTCTAGAAGCAAGTAGAACTCCATTCTTAGCCTCCTTCTTAGCCATCCAGTATTCCTTCGTGGTCTTGTCTGTCTTTTCCATGTCACACTTAGTCCTGCACTCATGCTTTCCTTTAATTCCTCAGTCACCTCTTTTTAAGTACATTAATTCTATCACTTGCTTGGCCACATATTTGTTCTGTAGTCATCCCACATGCTGTTTTGAGGTGCTGCCAATTTTCTTCGTCTAAGTCTGTTTGTTCCTCTACTTGTCTTGGGGTAATTGAGGGCTGAGTGCTTTCTTGCTCTTTCTCACCTTTTAAATGTCTTCCATTAATGGGTGAATTTCAGATGGAAACATTCAGCATGATTTGGGGGAAAGACCCCACAGAAGCACAAGTAGATAATGCAATGGCCGGAGATAATGCATTGGCCAAAGGTCAGGATCAAACCTTGTACCTTGTGCATGGGAGGCAAACAACTTAACCGCTTCGCTATCTGGTCTCGCTCTTTCACAGGGCAATAGAAATATACATCTTCAATCTCTTGATAATGGTGAGAATCAAACGCTGCACCTAGTGCTTGAAAGGCATACACCTTAACCACTGTACCATTGGCCTTTCAGGTGAAAATGAGTTTAAAAACAGGGGTTTTCAGCTTCATGATTCTCCTTGCATATCAGTCTAGTCAGACGGATGGGTCAGTAGTTTCCTGGGTCTGTTGATGGCCCAGCCCTGTGCAAAGGGATAATTGTTGCTTTCCTTCACTCTACTGGAGCAAAGCCTGCCTGGAGACTGTGCTTAAATAGAGAACTCAATTGGTGTGCTAGACCATGGTTGAGCTATTTACAAGGCACCCTGGGATTCCATCAGGGTTCATAGATGCTGTGTCTCTAGCTTTACAGAGTGTAGTGATGACTTCTTTTGTGATATCAGGCAAAGGAATCATAGGAGAAATTTCATCAGAAGTGACCTGAGGTGATAAAGGGGTGAACTTTTTGTTGAATGTAAATGCCAGCACCTTTACTATGTCTTTTAGGTGAATATTAGCACTGTCTTCTTCAGCCAGCTCAGCACGTTTTTGAGTGTTTCCCTTAAGATTTCTGACCTAACTAAAAATACTTTACAGTTATCCTTTGCATAGAAAGCTATTTTAGTCTCCTATTTAGCTTTTGCAGACTTGACTAGTTTCCTGATTTGACTGGTGATTCTAATGTGGGATTTTTTTCCGTTGAGCACTCTCCTGGTTAGTTTTAGACAGAAATTTCTGCCTTCTGTTGTATATTCTGTTTATGATTCCGATCCTGCTAAATCGGCCATCAGTCCTGTGTTGGGTTGAATGCCCTCCCTGTACCTTCAGGTATACTGAGTGTTTCTCATTGTACTCAGTGGGGATCCTGGAACTAGCAATGGTATGGTGGGAGACATTGCCAACTTTCAGGCTGGACATGGAGTAGCACAAATGAGTTTAGCCTGACCAATGCTCCTTCTATATTCTCATCATAAGGCAGTACATTTTCCATATTTCTCTATGTCCCTTGTTTCCTGGTGGGCCTGGTGATCAGAAGCATGTCTAACTTTATCTTTCTGTCTTTGTCTTGCAGCCTGATTGTTTCTTTTTGCCAAGTACTGAGGTCATTTTCTAGAAGCAAGTAGAACTCCATTCTTAGCCTCCTTCTTAGCCATCCAGTATTCCTTCATGGCCCAGTCTGTCTTTTCCATGTTCCACTTAGTCCTGCACTCAAGCTTTCCTTTAATTCCTTAGTCACCTCTTTTTAAGTACCTTATTTGTATCACTTGCTTGGCCACACATTTGTTCTGTAGTCATCCCACATGCTGTTTTGAGGTGCTGCCAATTTTCTTCGTCTATGTCTGTTTCTTCCTTTACTTGTCTTGGGGTAATTGAGGGCTGAGTACTATCTTGTTCATTCTCACCTTTTAAATGTCTTCCATTAATGGGTGAATTTCAGATGGAAACATTCAGCATGATTTGGGGGAAAGACCCCCACAGAAGCACAAGTAGATAATGCAATGGCCAGAGATAATGCATTGGCCGGAGGTCAGGATCAAACCTTGTACCTTGTGCATGGGAGGCGAACATCTTAACCGCTTCGCTATCTGGTCTCACTCCTTCACAGGGCAATAAAATATACATCTTCCAAGCTCTTGCCAGTGGTGAGAATCAAACCCTGCACCTAGTGCTTGAAAGGCATACACCTTAACCACTGTACCATTGGCCTTTCAGGTGGAAATGAGTTTAAAAACAGGGGTTTTCAGCTTCATGATTCTCCTTGCATATCAGTCTGGTCAGATGGATGGGTCAGTAGTTTCCCGGGTCTGTTGATGACCCAGCCCTGTGCAAAGGGATAATTGTTGCTTTCCTTCACTCTACTGGAGCAAAGCCTGCCTGGAGTCTGTGCTTAAATAGAGAACTCAAATGGTGTGCTAGACCATGGTTGAGCTATTTACAATGCACTCTGGGATTCAATCAGGGTTCATAGATGCTGTGTCTCTAGCTTTACAGAGTGTAGTGATGACTTCTTTTGTGATATCAGGCAAAGGAATCATAGGGGAAATTTCATCAGAAGTGACCTGAGGTGATAAAGGGGTGAACTTTTTGTTGAATGTAAATGCCAGCACCTTTACTATGGGCAGGATTCAGGTAGCCTCCGTGTAAGAGTTATAACTCTTACACGGAGGCTGCAGTTAAACGGTGTGATGTCAGCATGTCATGCATATGCATGAGGTGCATGAGGCATGCTGAATCACACTGTAACTCTTACACGGTCCATGTAAGACAGCAGGGGGCTTGTCCGTAGGCTAAGCCCTGCAAGCGGACACGCCCCCGGACGTCTGGAATGGCAGAAAGTAAACAGCTACGAAAGAGGCCATGGAAATGTGAATAAACACACTACACAACACATGCCCCCACAGACCAGCAATGTAAAAAGTGAACTGATGTTATAAAATGAAAATGAAAACTGTTTTATTTTTTTTAAACCCCGTAAAAATTTGCTACTGCGTGCGCTCTTGTGCGCGGGTGTGCTACTAGCGCAACTGCAGTTAGCAATCAGTGGGAAAGGATATAAGAACTAAATATGCAAAGTAAGCCAAGAAGTAATAGCATAGCGGTAGAGTTGTTGGCTTAAGAGCAGACAGGCAAGGTTCGAGCCCACAGAACAACCTTTTTTTTTTGCAAATAAGCACTAAAAAGGCCCCTGACAGTATTGTGCAAATGTAAAAGTATTCCCTTTTGTAAAATGGAATGAAATGGAGCATATATTTCCAAGTAATACAATAATAAAAATATTTAAAAATGTACTGATAGCTAAACTGCAGTGAGGCAGAGTGCCCATAGCTGAGTAGTGTGTCAAAGGCTGCAACTTGCTTGCCCGTAGCTAAGCACTGGTTTAACAGGCTCAAACTGTGTGCAACTAGCTGTGCTTAGCTTAACATGCGTGTTACTAGCCAATTAAGGTTTAACCCAGCGCACACCGTTTGCGCGGAGGTGCGCACCGCACCCACAAGCTAACCGCCGGTGCGCATGCGTTAGCTCCGCGCAAACTAGTGCAGACCTGGTTTTAAGTGCTTAAAAGTGCCTTTGGCATGTTTGATTGACAGGTCCTGAACTCATTTCTAGACAGTCATAAAAACTAAAAATCAGTGATCAGATTCGAACCCAGGATACCATGCACTAGAGTCAAGATACTAAACCATGACAGCAGTACTTAGAAATGCAGAAATAGCGTATATATAGGATGTAGTCCAAAATGGAGCATGATAAAGCAGTTTCTGTGAAGTAGATACAATTCCAAAACGGCCAATCATAGAAATGTGCGGGAAAATCGGCATATATAAGCCCCATAGGCAGGAATACACAGCATAAACGATTGTAGAATAGACCTGCAGGCAGAATGAGTGGAGTAGGGGAGGGACGTTGCTTTTGAGCACAGCGGTGGGGCGTTGAGGAGTCCAGATACATGGTCTGGCTCCTAGTTCACCATCATGAGGCCCAACTCATGCAGGGCCAGGTCTCATGGGGAGCATACAGGGCGGAGGCATGGGACCAGTTGGCTCATGATCTCACTAGTGCTACTGGGATTCCACGTACTGGTGAGCAGGTCTGTCACCACCATGAGGACCTTAAGCGAAGTAAACAAGACCAGTTGACCCAATGGATCCAGGAGGCCCGGGATACGCCCAACGCCCCACTACTAAGTGACATTTTACTTATGTATGTAAGAAATTCAACTAGCTAATACCATGGAGATGTGTATTCCAATATTACTTGTTTTGTATACAGCTGCAGGTGTCTGCTCTACGAATCGAAGGGCATATGACCGCAGGCTGGCACGGCTGCGCCACCATGCAGGTTAGTAACCCCACCTAGTACTTGTCAATAAATATTATAGTGTAGCATGTAGTAGAAGACTGCAGTGTATTGATTAAAAGTAATAGAATGTGCAAGCAGCAAGTGAAAGTCTGCAGGTATGGCTGCAACAAGTTCATCAGTATGCAAATGAAACTGGAAATATAATTGATAGAAATAAATAGTGCTGTAATACAGATGTCCCACCATTAATTAAATGTACTATAACCTGCAGTAGTCTCAAGAGTACAGCTTCAGAAGCTGAGGTAATCACATGTGAGATATATCCCCTGTTGAAATGCTGAATCATGACAGAAGTGAGGCTGCTGGAAAGTGTTTGAATCACCACAGGTCTAATATGTGAATAAAGCCTAGAAGTACCAACCTGAGCTGTGAAATAGCAGGATGTGTGAGAGTGACAGAAAGGGTCATGTATCAATAAATAAAGTAGTAATAACTCCTGAATATATAAACCTCAGTGTGGTTCTACAGAACTAAATGCATGTGGGAATTAAAACTTAGCATCCCAAACTGATTTCAGTGTGTCTGAATCTTGAATGTTCAAGCCAAAATCTGTATATGGTGATGACAGTCAACAATTTTCAGATAGAATGAATGATTGTCTGGCATACTAAACATCCATAGTTGTCCCCTGCCCTGTCATCAAAGTGTAGCAGGATGATGTATCTGATCAAATTCAAAATAACTAGGATGGTGATGCATCTGTAACAGGTCTAGCATGACAGTCAATTAAAAATCATTTTGAAACTATCACCCACAAGTTAATTCTGTTTCTATTACAAATGTATATCAATGTATAATTTATGAATGTGTCATCATTTTCTTTCTCCACCCCACCCTATAATTGCAAATTAAAAAACCCACTAAATATTGGTATGTGAACATTTCATTAACCATGGACATTTGTCCTGTTGTTTCAAAAATATATGCATGTCCGTTGTTGCATGTGCCCTGTTCATACCTGCAAACCTGATGGCCTGCTGCCATTAATCAACCCTGCATGTTGTTTGATTGTGTATTTCTGTTCAAATAATGCATGTGATATTGATATGCCCGTTGTTCAATGGTGTTAATATCTGGGTGTTTGTTTAATGGGAATACCAATGCATGCTGTTACAACTAATTTGAATGGAATAATATGCTGCTAACCCAAACTAACATAACATACTCACAAACCTAGAACGCTTGGGAAGGCAGGTCCCAGCAGACCCACCTCTCCCACCTCAGCTGGCGATTGCACCTGGCACTAGTGCCCAGGCTGGACCCTCCTCCGGTGGCCCTGTGCCACCTTCGGGTGGAAGCACTGCAGGGATCGGCCCGTCCCCCCTCTGCAAGCATGGCCGGAGGAGCCCGTCCACTCACCCTCCAAGGTGTCCGGTCTGTGGTGCGAAGGGAGATCCAAGACTCTGTTCTTGGGCCCCTACGCCAGCTTGAGGCCCGGGTGGCACAGCTTACGGGCATGCCCGTTGTCATGCCTGCACAGCCCCCAGCACAGCCCCGTCCTGGGCTGTGAAGAAACAGTGGCAACTGCCTATGGGTGGGGATATCAATTCCACTGTTGCCATCTGTGGGCTCATGTGCCCTGGATATCCCAACCTCCGTCCCCGTCAATTGTGTAACCCCCCCACATGTGTCATACACTGCCCTTGTATGCGTCTTGTCTGTCTTGTCTGTTAACCTACCCAACCTACCTCCCCAGCTATACTGACTACCTCACCTGACATACCACTCTCACTTGATAAAAATAAAAAAAGGGAACTCTGTACCCACAAAAAAATTATGCCCCATACATAGCTGTCCATGTTGCACACATGTCCGCTGGACATTGAAACTGTTAATTACAATTGGCTGTACAACAGGTATTAATGTTGTCCTGACACCTCTCTCAGGGGTGGAAGGTTCCAAAGGTCACACAAAATTGCATACAAATGTACAGCTGTTGCTGAGAAAGACATGGGCAGCTATGGGCCTCACCTACATCCTTCCTGCAAATTCCAAGCTTGTTTCCCTACTGTCTTACATTCTTTGTGACCCCTTTTTCACCACTTTCCTGTCACCCCTTTTTCTTTTCTTTCAAAGAAAATAGCGCGGGTGTGCGCTTGTGTGCGCGGAGCTCACCGCCAGTGCGCATGCGTGAGCTCCGCGCTAATGAGCGCAGACCTGGTTTTAAGTGCTTAAAAGTGCCTTTGGCACTTTTGATTGACAGGTCCAGTACTCATTTCGAAATAAAAATAAATACCCACTGTCAGTCTTGAACCCAAGACCTTGGTAACATTAGTCTGTATGACCTACCACTAAGCCATGACTCTCATACAAGAATGTAGTGCTAAAATAAATATAACATGTAATAGTAGGAATCAATATAAAGGCAATATAGGATGTGTACTACCCAAAGCATGTCAGGTAGATGTTTAATGCCCAAATTACTGGAATCCCATACTAGTTTAGTGTTAACAGAAACAGCCCTGCTAATTGTTAGCTTGTACATAATAATGTAAGGTAATGTACATATATGAAAGTATGTATATGTACACACACATATATATATATATATATATATATATATATATATATATATATATATATGAATACATATTAAATATAGTGGTAGGTGTCAGTATTCATACACACTCACTACAGGAAACAGTGAAGATAAATGCAGCAACCAGAATCTGCAACACAGCCTGACTCCTGTGAGACTTACTAACCCTTTTAACTGCTTAAAGGTGGCTTCAGCACTTTGATTGACAGGTCCTGTACTCATCCTGAAAGAAAAAAAAGTCCCACTGTTAGTCTCGAACCCAGGAACCTGGTAACACTAGTCTGTATGACCTATCACTAAGCCATGACTTTCAAACAAGAACATAGTGCTAAAATAAATATAACATGTAATAGTAGAAATCAATATAAAGGCAATATAGGATGTGTACTACCCAAAGCATGTCAGGTAGATGTTTAATGCCCAAATTACTGGAATCCCATACTAGTTTAGTGTTAACAGAAACAGCCCTGCTAATTGTTAGCTTGTACATAATAATGTAAGGTAATGTATATATATGAAAGTATGTATATGTACACACACACACACACACACATATATATATATATATATATATATATATATATATATATATATATATATATATATATATATGAATACATATTCAATATAGTGGTAGGTGTCAGTATTCATACACACTCACTACAGGAAACAGTGAAGATAAATGCAGCAACCAGAATCTGCAACACAGCCTGACTCCTGTGAGACTTACTAACCCTTTTAACTGCTTAAAGGTGGCTTCAGCACTTTGATTGACAGGTCCTGTACTCATCCTGAAAGAAAAAAAAGTCCCACTGTCTTCACTAAGCCATGACTTTCATACAAGCACATAGTGCTAAAATAAATATAACATGTAATAGTAGGAATGAAGATAAAGGCAGCATAGGATGTGTACTACCTAAAGCATGTCAGGTAGACTTTTACTGTCCCAATTACTGGATTCCCATACTAGTTTAGTGTTAACAGAAACAGCCCTGCTAATTGTTAGCTTGTACCCAATAATGTCAGCTAATGTACATATATTGAAAGTATGTATATGTACACATATATATATATATATTAATACATATGAAATATAGTTGTAGGTGTCAGTATGCATACACACTCACTACAGGGAACAGGTGAGAGAAATGCAGCAACCTGGATTTACAACACAGCATGAAGCATGAGAGACTTACTAACCTTCACACTCACAGAACACTGTCGACAGCATACCAGCATGGTCCACACCCTTACAATCTGAAAGGGCAACGCCTATCTCACATACCCTTTTATAGCACTGTCCTGAAATCACAGTGAGACATGCAATCAGTACACAACTGGCTGCATGCAATTAGCAAATGCTGCCTTACAATTGGTGCAGAGGCCATCACATGGACCTATGCAGATACCTACAAAAGCATCCAGTACTAGCACTCCACACATGCAATACATTCATTGCACAAAACCGATGGAGAAAGAGAGAGAGAGAGAGAGAGAGAGAGAGAGAGAGAGACAGAACAAAAAAAAAAAAAAAAGAAAGAAAGACAGCCAGCAACCAAACCAGCAGCAGCAGCAGCAAACAGCATGTAGCACCACTGACACAGCAACAGCTGACACAAACACAGGTAATGCAAAGTAGCAGTTTGATACTGTGTTTACTGTGAAACCTCCAAATGTATCATAGTTCACTATCTATAGGTATGTCCATGAGATAGGTTGTGTGTACATAGTCCTGATATATATACATATGTAATATTGCTGTACATGTCGTCCATACTTAAAACTTCCATAGCTTAGAACACAAGGCCAGATATGCATATGATGCAGTAGTTCCCAGGGTCAGTAGAGGTTCCTCCTCATTGGTGTGGGACCACTGTGTATGTATGGCACTGTTCAGGTACATATCCTGTAGTATGGCCAGGGTTTAATATCAGTCTGTAATGTGGTGCTATGTCCTCTAGGGGTGAACGTATCACACATCCAGGGATACCATTGTGTAACAGTGATGCTGTTTGTTCTGCAATGCTGAGGGTGGCCCTCACCTGGACATGTGAGATGATAGGGAGGTTACATTCATCTGTGATAACTAATTCCACTTGTGTAGGAGAATGGGGGGGGATACCTGCACCTAAACTGTCTGCAACAATGTTGCCAATATCTGTGCATTTGGTGAATGTGAAGCATCTTACCACTGCTGACCCCAGATGCCTTGCCTTCATGTGAATCTGCCCTGTGCTGCAGTAGACTTATGCTATTGTTATACAATGTGCCTGTATCTGTAGTCCACTGGACAGGATAAATAAGTGGTGTGCATACGGTCTGGGTTACATATGTGTGTGCACATTACATGCACTATGTGGGATGTCTGTGGTAAGCTTTTGCAAAGGGGCCAGCAGTGTGTGTTGTGGCTTCCACTGGCCCAGTGGGCTGCATGGATAGCATCACAGTCCTAACTAGTGAATAACTGTGTAATTACATACATACATAGCAAGGTAGTGTACTGTGCTTGTTGTGTTGTTGGGATATGTATATCCAGGCTGAGTAATGTGTGTCCACATCACAGGGTTGGATGGCAACACACATACAGTATGTAGGGATGAACACCCAGAGTGTTTCAGAAGTGTTTTCTGTGCAGAAATATCTGGCCATTACCTGCGCATCCCCCAGAACACACACATGCAACATATGGCAGAAGTAGTATAGCAGTACACATAGGTTCATAGGTTCATACTAGGCTATTTGCCCTAGGGCATTGATAAGCCTAGTAGAATGTGTTTGTCTTTTGCCACTCAATTAAAATTTATGTTGCTATGCCCTTTTCCGAGGTTACTATACTGTGCCTCTGTGTAACAGTGACATAGAAGTGATACCCGGGGTACAACTATGATCTCCATCCACTCATCCAGATTCCTATGGAAGAGAGTCAATGAGGGACTCTGCCTAACCTGTACTGTGAGTTCATTACAGAGTGAAAGGAGCCTCTGGGTTATGAATCTGTCCCTCCAGCATGTCCTATTTATGTCAATGCTAAGGTTCAGGTCTCCTGAGCGTGTGGCTGTATGGGAGTTTGATTTCATGAGGTGCAGCATGTCCATTACTTCTGGGTTGGACATGGCTGTATATGGCAGGCACAGATTGCCTCTGAACAGGCAGTATGCCACTGAGTCCAGCTGGATTTTCTTTAACTGGGCAGCATATGGCATCTGTTTGAGCCCTTTGATCCTCTTGATGAGGTACTGTTGGGGGTTTTCCAGTTGCTGTAGGTGTCTGGTTAGGTACATCCCAAAAGGGGCATTGTACTCAATTATAGGCCTGATGATGGATGAGTAAAGAGGCATGATGACCTCCCCTGCCATACATGTGAATCCCTTCATGATTAGCTGGGCTATATAACATGTCTTTCAATCCACTTTGGCCACGTGGTTGTCAAATGACAGATTGCTATCAAGTTTGTTCACAAGGTCCCCAATTACTTCTTCTGTACTTAATGGCTTAACACCTATGTGGTACTTTGCCACCAATGTGTTGGTGTGGGTATCTTTGATGAATATTGATACTCCCCCTCCTTTTGTCATTTGGTCCACATGTTGGGGCCGACAAGAATGGTAACAGATATAACTTGGTAGTGCTGTTGTGCTCCTGGGAAACCTGAAACAGGTTTCTGTTACTGCACAGATATCGATGTCCATAATGCTAAGTAGAGTTTTGAGTGCGTGTACCTTGAGGTTTAGACTTCTGGTGTGGAGTAGCATTACTCTTAGTTCCTCATCCTTTGTGATATGTATGGATGTGGGTTTGCCTTATGAGCCTTGCCTAATAAAGGCACTATGGGTGTAGCAAGAGCCTTTACCAAAATCCAAAAGCCCAGGGGTGACAGGTGCAAGCTGTCCCTAGCAAAGCATCGTGGCTTGTACAGCATATCATCCCAAGCTGACAGGCATTGGATCACCTGTGAATGACACCAGTACTTCAGTCAGTTGTTGAAAGTGATCATCTTGCCTTGATATTGTGGCACCATTCTTGGTGAGGGTAAGATGCTACTCAAGGTCAGGGTCATACTGTCTTGGGCTACCTGCTCAGAGAGCTCCTTTCTGTCTCTTGTCATGTAGTCCAGGGAGGTATGTGTCATGTCATTCACACCAGCATGGACAATGAGTGAGTCATATTTGTACTTGCCTTGGAGTTACTTGAGTGCTTGTGTTATATGGCGGGTTGTAGTGCCCGACAGGCTGCACACTGTGACCCTCTCCTCGTTCAGCCTGGTGAACGTGACGTCAGTGTGCCTGATGATAGAGGCACCTATTACAAGTGTATGAGGTGTGTTGTTTACTGGTAAGGGCTGTGAGTGTTCAGCACATTGGCTTTGTGAGATATGTGTTGCACGTGTTTGGTTTTGGGGTAGCGGTTGCTTGGGTGTCTGCTTTGGAGGTCTCTGCTGCTTAGGCAGATCTTTATTCTGAGCCTCCGAGTATGTTTTTGTGTGATTATGTGTTTGTTTAGCTGTTGTGGTAGGTCTATGTGAGACTGGAATTGTAGTGAGTGTGGTTTCCTTCTCCACCTGACTGGTTATGGCAGTATTGAGTAGAGAGAGCCTAGCCTCCCATTTGGTATATGGTTGCATCACTCACATGTGTTTGAATTTGTTGTTAGGGGGAGGGGGTTGTCTGTGTACATGCAGCTGTTATAACATTGCCTCCGGATTACCACACTCACCAGCTGGACTGGAGAGGAGATTGACAACTGACCTTTGGACATGCTAGAATACTATTGTGAATTCCCTAATAATTGAAAACAAGGTCCAGTGGGAAGTGAGGGTGTACTGATATTAATTTCTACTGCTGACTGATATAATAGCTTCAGTGAGCAAGTGCCAGGTAACTTAAGTGCAATGTGTTACAATTAAGTAAATGCAAACACGACAATCAGTCACTTGCTGTCAAGTGTAACAAGGAAATACGTACAGTAAGCAATGCAGATATCAGTAGTGATTCACAGAAGTGCTGAGAAGCTGTGTATTATGTGGAATTAGCGTACCAGTGAAATAACAAGCTAACAAATAACAAGCATATAAACAAAGCTAGATTCAGGAGGCTTGGATGTAGTGTACGCTACAGCAAACAAGGTGTACCAATGTCAGTAAGATACAGTTCAAATATGCAGGATCTATAAACCTGAAACCAGAAGTTCCCAGCTATGAATGGCAGAGTACAGCCTATTCTCACACAAGAGTGCAGACCACAAACCTTGTTAATGTTAAATAACTGGCCTGAAGGCCAACTGCTTATACCAGAACTAATACACCTGGACATTGGACTCTCAATCAGCAGTTCCCAACTTAGAAGGATGAAAGCTACATGTCCTGCCACCACAGTGCTTGCCACAAACCTCCCTAATGTAAAACAACTGGTCTGAAGGCCAAGTGCTTAATTCAAAAGACTTAGAATGATAGCTACACTTTAATCAAGTTACAACCAAGCAGTAATAAGTACAATTTAATACTTCCTGTATAGAATATGTACCATATATTGCTGACATACTCTGCTGATAACCTGTTTGTGTACTTTTCCAGGGAGATATGGCTCCAAAAAGGAACCCTGCCTACTCTGCTGCAGAGGACAAAGTGATCCACCAGAGCCTGGTGCGTGACTATGACATCCTGTTTTTACGCACCACCCAGAATCAGCAGGAGAGGTCTGCACTGTGGCAAAACCTTGTCAGCAGGATAAATGAAGTTAGCCTGCATGATAGGACATACGAGCAGGTGAGACATCACTGCAGTGATTTGATTAGAAATGTCCGCCAGTGTGCTGCAGATATCCGCAGGCAACAGGTTGCCACAGGTGGGGGGGTGGCCACACATCTCCCCCTCACCAGACAGGAGGGGCTACTGCTAAGTGTTGTGGATCCAGCCCCAGAACAACAACAGCATCAGACGTGCATCATGATGGAGGTTGGATCCACACAGCAGCAAGACACCGAGCATGCAGGTAAGATGCCATATGTACATATGACTGTTCTGTACACTGTTAATTCATGCATGGATAAGGTGTGCACGTGGTATGTATCTGTCATTATGATATGTAATTGTGCATGTGTGACACTGACATTATGAGCAGCTGATGTGTATAAGGGAACTGGTGTACTACTGTACTGTATCATATGCAAAACAAATGGCACACTTGTGCCCACTGACATTACTTTCTTCATATTTCCAGGTCCCTCCCATCTAGCAACGAGGCAGGCCATACATGCTGGTGAGTGTGTTTATCATTACCTGAAAAACAATTTATAATACTAGTAAGAGTAGTGTAACTCTGTAGTATACATGCTGGTGAGCGTGTTTAATAATACCTGCAATACCCAAGTTAATACTAGTAAGAGTAGTGTAACTCAGTACTGATGTGTGTGTGTACTGTGGGGTGTGCATGTGTGCAAGCATGCTTGTGTGCATGTGTGTGTGTGTGTCCATGAGTGCATGTGTCCATTTCTGAATGTGTGCATTAGTATTGAAGTGCATCACCGTAAAATATGTGTTGAGACTGTAATCTGTGTTCCCTGTTTTCCTCCCGTAGGTTCTGGTGCTGCTCTAGTGACCTGCAGCAGGGAACCTGAATCTTGTACCCCAGGTACTGATGATGATGTAATGTCTATAATGGTGCAGGAAGGTGTGTCTGGGTCCACCACTGGTCAGCGAATTGACAGTACACAGCTGTCAACCCCTTCAATGCGCACAGTCATCCCGCCGTTACATCCTTTGTCACCATTGTCCCTAGGTGATGGACAGTATGCATTGGGCATAGATCAGGGTAATGTGGTACCTGTGGTACATGCATCCCCACAAAGCAGCCATGAGCAGGGTCCTCCAATGGTACCACGCAGACAGTTGCCCATGGGTTCTCGTGGGGGCATCCGTGGCTGTACTGCCTCTGGCTGACATGCCCAAGGAGGTATGTGAACCTCCACTATGTTTCGGACTGTTATGCAGGCACAGGCGCGTATGGAAAGGTACACCAGACAGGGTCTGAGGGAGCTGAGAGCATGTTGCACAGCCATGACAGACGGAATGCGTGACATTGCAAATGCTATTCGTAATTTCACAGATGTCGTCGACAGATGTTGTGGGGACATACAACAGCTGCTCCACAACCAGATGTCCATGGGCCAGGGTGATGGTGTGCGTTTGCAACGTCGACGTGGCTGTATGCCGGCAACAGCACCAGCTGGCAGTGGCCATGGATGTCAAAAGGCCCACTCATGCACCTCAAGTGCCAGCAGCAGCCCCAGCAATGCTGGGTCAGTGCTGTCATCAGGACACCCCAGGAGACCATGTGCATGTGGCTCTGGACAGTCCCAACAGGGAACTGTATCCAGTCAACACACACACCCGCTTCCGATGACAGTACCCAGTCTGGGTTAGTACCGGATACGGTCCGTAGCCACCCTGCCAGGCACAGGTACCGTGTCCGTGCCCACAGACACTGATCTGGATGACCTGACAGGTGCAGTCTGTGGCTGTCCACAAAACCCTGTACATGTCAGCCATTATGTGGGACTGTGTGCGTGCTTACACACATGCAGAAATTTAACACCTAGGGCAAACACATACACACACACACTGCACCAATACTGGTCCACCCTGTACTGCTGCCCCTCACAAACACACATACACACACATGTCAATTGGTGGTACCAGTGGCTGGCTTGGGCATACCTAACCCACACCCTGTGCATATGATGACACTGTGCCACCTCCTGCATACTACAACATCAGTGCAGGAAAAGGTAAACACGTTGCTGATGCACAGGGTGACTACATAGATGTGTATAAGTAGTAACATGTTGGTAACTGTTCACTGTTCCACTATGATTGTGTGTATATCCCAGCATTCCTGCTGCAGTAACTGTATGAATGTCCTGAATTGTTATCTGCACCCATACTACTTACCAAAGTGTACAAGCTGCACACCATCACATGCTACCATTGACTATGGGAATGTGCATCATGTGCTGTATTGTAGATTCAGCTATATGTATCTGTTCTGTCACACATGCATTTACACACACCCTGCTACCCCCACACATGCACACGCTCACCTGCCATTTACATTATTTATTACCCTACATGAGTAGCTGTTGACACATGACAGGTACACATTTCAAAAGTGCACTATATGGATTACTACCGATTTCCTCTTCTCTACCTGTACTCACAGGGTGCAGGCAACCTCATTAGTTTAAAAGTGTAATGTGCATCAGGAACTGTGGTACCCTGATTGCCACATCCAACATGTTTTCCATACGGAAATGCACACACAGAAACATCCCACATCCACACACTTGCCACAGTCAGGTTTCAAAACACTATCTAGGTGTGTTCTGGTACATGTGCATGTTACTGTAGCATGTAGCACTATACTGAGTACTGGCAGTTGTGTGTTGTCATGTTGTTTGTATAGGGTGCTGTCAACATTGCTGTTTTGTTAAGGGAAATGTGCACCCTGCAGTGCGTAGCCCCATTTGGCAAAAGCCACATCCCACCCCCAGCATTGTGCACACACACTAACCCCACTCACACTAAAACACATACTTTCCATTTGCAAGATTCAAACCCCTACCTAACTGTGTTATGACACTAGAAACAGACACATTAGCAGAGTGCGCTGTTTGCATTAGTGGGAGAAATTCTTTCTAATGCTGTACTTAGAGGGTGCTGACATCATCTGTGTTTAGGAAGAGGGATGTGCACCCTGTCGTATGTTCTCCCAGTTTCCAAAAGGCACATTTCCCTCTCAGCATTATGCACACACACAAACACCGCTCATACGAACTCACATCCATTCTCTTTGCAGGATTCAAACCCCTACCTAACTATGTTATAACACTAGAGAAAGACACATTAGCAGAGCGCGCTATACGAATTACTGGGGAGCTTTAATACAGGTAATATAGTTATAGAGTGCTGACATCATCAGTGTTTCAAAAGGGGAATCTGCATCCTGTAGTGTAGTGTCACAGTTGCTAATAGGGGCATTTCCCTTTGCATATCTGGGGGATGCAGTACCCCAGTGTGATTAGTATATGGTTCGATTGCAACAATGAGGGATATACTTCAAGTGGTGAGCATTTTGTACTCATGTTTGTGATGATCAGGTCTAGTATATTTTCCCCTCTTGTGGGAATGTTGACTACTTGTTCCATAGCTAAAGAGTTTCTGAACTATGGGAACCCTAGAGCTTGGGTATTGTGGCTTGCGTAATGTTCACAGTCTATGTTTGGGTAGTTGAAGTCACCCAGTATGATGGTGCTTGCAGAGAAATCTATACTCTCCTGTGTCATCATGAAGGCTGTGTGGGATTCCTGAGTTTGAGAGGGTGATGTAAGAGCTCCTCTGTGTCTCTTTCCATGTGGTCCAGGGAGGTATGTCTCAGGTTGTTCACACCAGCATGGACAATGACTGCCTCATACGTGTACTTGCTGTGGAGTGACCTAAGTGCTTGTGTTATGTGGCACATTCTATCACCCTACAGGTAGCTAAATGTGACCCTCACCTTGCTCAGTCTGGAGGGTGGGACGTCAGTGTGTCTGACTATGGCATCACCTATTATAGGTGTGTCACACATTGTGTTTGGCCTTATGGGCTGTGCCTGTTAAGAACACTGACTTTGTGAGGTCTGTGTTGCTGCAGATATGTGTTCATGTGGGATGCAGCGTGTCTGGCCATGTCATTTCTGTCCGTGGTCTGGTAAGTATCACCTTTGGTGACATAGGTATTCATATGTCAGCTGGTGAGCATTTGCAGTGTTACCTACTGAAAGTGGTACAGCTTGTTTGTTGTACAATGGACTACATGCAGCCCTGCTTACAGTAGCTATGTTTGTATGCATGTTTCCTTGCAGTTACCCTTGACTACTTATCCGACCTGCCATGCAGAGTTACACAGCTTCTGTGGACTCCTAGTGACATCTGCATAGCTTACTATATGTATGTTCATGTCTCACTTGACAGAATGTCACTGTTTCTCCTGTGCACATGTACGTTGCCTGTGACACTTTGCATATGACTTACCTGGCATCTGTCCACGTGAGCAGTCATATATGCCACTGCAGGACTGTAAACCTGATGATGCACACACTCGAAACATTCCTCAGCATGGAGAACATCGCTATCTGTGCAGTAACAGATACCGGATTCAGGGCTACCAACAGCACTCCAGCACTACCAAGTTATACCTCATACCATGCTTTTCAGGCCCAAAACTTGCAGAAAACCACAAAAGGAGGGGGTGTATTGATAATCATCCAAGATACCCACACCTCCAGGTTGGTGGCAAAGCACCAAGCATCAGAGACTATCCATATGCAAGTAACAATGGGTGAAACTGCCTTCCAGGTTATAGCCTGCTACAGACCACCCTCACAAACACAAGAACCGCACTTGGCCTTCCTGAAAACAGTTGAAAATATGTAGGTCTGTCCATACACCATTGTATTGGGTGGGTTAAACTACCCAAACATACACTGGGAGCATGACTGTAGCTCCAACACCCTAGCCCACAGATTACTAGAATTTATATACCAATATGCTATGGAACAACATGTTACCATTCACACAAGAGGGGAAAACATACTGAACCTGATCATCACCAACATGGGGACTCTATGCTCCGGACCACAAGTGTATCCCTCACTGGTAAGATCAGACCATAAACTAATCTCACTGGATATTCACATCCCAAGGCCACCCCCTGCACAGATGAATACAGTCAACAACTCATGTAAAGCATGTTCACACTTCTCATAAATGATGTGGAAACCTTCAAAGCCCCCAGGCCTGTTGAAAATATGGACCAGACTGGTATGAAGGCATTCTATGGACACCTTCAGGAATGCATGGACCATGCAATCCCAAATAAAAGCAAGACCCAATCCTCCAAAGACAGACGGCCTGTGTGGTGGACACCAGCCATAAACAAACTATACAATAGAAGGATGAAGCTACTAAATGATACAACAAACTCCCAAAATGTGAAGGCATCAATGATGAGTATTAGAAGAAAATGGCAGGCACTCATAAGATTGTCTAAGGCCATCTTTGAGAGAAGATTCCACAAGACACTGAGGATAATCACAAGGCTTTCTGTAGTTATGTTAGGAACCTGGGTGGTAATTCCCAGATATGCTCAGAGGTAGTCCAAGATGTCACAAGAAATACCAAACACACAGACAATGCCAACATCCTAGTGGACAGGTTCACTGCTACCTTCTCCCCCCTCCACACCACAAGGGCAAATATTTCTCCCAGCAGAGTGCTGCCCCCCCCCTGACATCTCAGATGCTCAGGTAAGAGCTGCCCTCCCCCAAGCAATACACACTGCATCAATGAGACCAAACAGTGTCCCAGGCTGTGTCCTACATGAACTCCAAGAAGAGCTACACCCAGACATAACACTACTGTTCAATCCCAGCCTTACTACATGATATGTGGCTGAAGAGTGGCGTACAGTAACAGTGGTCCCTCTACATTTAGGTGGTGCCTGAACGGATCCTTGACACTATCGCCCCATAAGTCTGAATAGCTTGGCCTGCAAAGCTATGGTGAGGATCATCATGAACCTCATAAATATAGATATCGGAGACCTACAGACACTTCATCATACACAGTTTGGCTTTGTTAATGGCAGATCCTGCCTCTCAAACCTGTTTGATTTCTTTGAAACAGTCACCAAGGCCACTGTCAAGGGGAAGGTGGTCTACACAGCCTACCTGGACCTTGCATAAGCCTTTGAAACAATACCCCACTTGTGCATTCTAGGGAGGCTCACCAGTGTACATATTAACCCCTATGTCACTACAGATATTGCACAGTGGCTTAAGGGCACAACACACATGGTTAGAATTGCTGGAGCCATATCAGCCTCAAAACCAGTTACAAGTGGTGTCCCACAAGGCTCAGCCCTGGGATCTGCCTTGTTCAGTATATATTTAGCAGAGGTACAGGCCAACATGGAAGGACTGTGGCTGAGCAAGTCGCAGATGAATGCACACTGGACGCCATAATCAACTCTCCAGCCAACACACGCATCCTCCAAAAGGGCCTCTTAGAATCAGATGACCTGTGCCACAGCCATGGCCTCAATCTGAATGCCAAAAGGTGTATAGTCATCCCCTTTGGCAAAAACAAATTGACCACAAAGTACCACATATGTGTTAATCCATTAAGTACAGACGAAGGAATTATGGACCTTGGGGTACACAGGTTGATAGCATTCTCTCATTTGACAACCACATGGCCAAAATGGTTAGGAAAACATTTTATATAGGCCACCTCATCATGACGGGATTCACATGTAGATCAGGGGAGGACATTGTGCCTCTTTACTCATCCCTCATGCCCGTAATCGACTACAATGCCCCTGTCGGCATGCACCTTACCAGACACCTGCAGCAACTGGAAAGACCACAAAAGTACCTCAACAAGAGGATCAAAGGGCTCAAACAGATGCCCCATACTGACTGGTTAAAGAAACAGCAGCTCTACTCAGTGGCATACTGCCTCTTCATAGGCAATCAGTGCCTGACATATAAAGCCATGTCAAACCCTGACTTAATGGTCATGCTGCACCTCAGAATATCCAGATCCCATCAAGCTACACGTTGGAAAGACTTGAACCTCAGGTGTGATATACATAGGACATGCTGGAGGGACACATTCATAACTCAGAGGCTCCCTTCACTCTGGAATATTATCTCAATAGAGGTTAGGCAGAGTCACTCAGTGACTGTCTTCAAGAGGAATATTAATGACTGGATGGGACATTGTAGGTTTACCATGTGTATCACTTATGTGTCACTGTTAGACAGAAGCACAGTATACTAACCTTGGAAAAGGGCATAGCAAGATAGATTTACAATGCATGGTGAAAGCCACACACATTCTGGCTAGGTTTATAAATGCCCTAGGGCAGATAGCTTAGTATGAACCTATGAAACTATGTATCATGTTCACCATTGGCCCTATGTGCTGTTAATCACCAGTGCAATCTCAATACTATGGTAGCATGTGCAAAGGTCAGTTGTCAGTCACCTCTATGGTACAGTTGTGGAATATGTGAGTCATGTAGTAATGTCACAGCTGCCACATGTACACAGTCAACCCTATCCCCTACCCATGGATGTACAACACATGTATGAGATGGAAACACATAGCCAAACTGTGGACTAAGCACTCTGACCCAGTACTGGCATAACCTGTCAGGTGGCATGAAATACTACAGTGACCGCAATACCAGTCTGATATAGACCTACACTGACAGCAATACAAGCACGGGAACACACCGGGCCATTCGTGGAGCCTGAGAATGGCATCCTGCCTGAGTGGCAGACACCTCTGCAGCTGGCACACAGGCATACGTTAGGCCTGAACACAGCACACATAACACATAGCACACAAATCCAGCTATACAACACTACTGCTGCAGTTGTGTTAGGTACTTTTATTGTCTGGTGCAGTGAGGTCATGCTCACCAGGCTGGACAAGGTGAAGGTCACAGTGATATGCTCATGGGGCACTATGGTCCACCACATAACACAAGCATACAGGTCAGTCAGATGCATGGACACACATGATTCAGTCATTGTCCATGCCACTACAGCTGATGTGTGATGTCTGTCACTGGAATACATGATAAGGAACATGGAAGGGCTCACTGAGCATGTGGCACAAGCTGGTAGAACCCTGACCTTGGTTGGCATCATACCCTCACCAGGAATGCTGACATATTACTGAATGCTAATGAATTACTGTAGCTACAACACCCTATCTGAGAGGTTCTTAGCATGCAGTCACTGCATTGCTATGGAACAACTTCTTACCACTCCCACAACAGGTGAAAACATGCAGCACCTCTTCATCAACAACATGTAGACTATATGCCCCAGACCAGGTGTGTATCCCTCAGTACTAGGTTGATAGCATCTGCATCTCACACTGTATATACATATCCCACATGCAGCACCTGCACAGAAGACCACAGTCATAATGTTACCCAGTGCAAATACCATGTATTCACATGTGGCAGGCATCACACATGGTAACTATTGAAGGTCACAGGTACATATGTGTATTTGGCACACATACATCATGTGTGCATTGCCATAACTGGTTTAATCAATGTCATGCATTATTGTGAGAAACAACATGCACACATGGGCAGGGATGTTCCTTTCATACATACTTACACACACACTTGCTGGATTCAAACCCCTACCTAACTATGTTATGATATTAGAGAAGGACGCATTAGCAGAGCGCGCTATTCACATTACTGGGAGGTGTCTTTTCTCCTGATATACTTATAGGGTGCTGACATCATCAGTGTTTAGAAAGGGGAATGGGCATCCTGTGGTGTGTTTTCACAGTTGCCAAAAGGGATCCTTCTTTCATACTCACTTACACACACACTTGCTGGATTCAAACCCCTACCTAACTATGTTATGACACTAGAGACAGACGCATTAGCAGAGCACGCTATTCATATTACTGGGAGATGTTTTTTCTCCTGATATACTTATAGGGTGCTGACATCATCAGTGTTTAGAAAGGGGAATGGGCATCCGGTGATGTGTTTTCAAAGTTGCGAAAAGGGATCTTCCTTTCATACACACTCACTAGCCCCCCTCACACACACTTGCTGGATTTTATGACACTAGAAACAGACGCATTAGTGGAGCGTGCTATTCAGATTACTGGGAGATGTCTTTTCTCCTGATATACTTACAGGGTGCTGACATCATCAGTGTTTAGAAAGGGGAATGAGCATCCTGTGGTGTGTTTTCCCAGTTGCTACAAGGAACATTTCCCTCACACAGACTTGCACACAGACCAACCACAATCACCCACACACACACTCTGGATAAGCTGTCATTCCCTAGGGCAAACAGCCTAGTGTTGACCTCTACACCCATATGTTTAACTGTCAGATGCACATTATTTGGTGCTGATAGCAGTGTTTGCAGGTCTTTATTGCCATAATATTTCCTGTTTGTATGAACAACTTGTGTATCTGTGGACGATGTTTGCATATGGGGGAATTCCACTATATCATGTATGTCTCTGTAGTCATTTAAGTGTGAGCACTGGTCAGATTGCTATAATGTTGTTGGTTACTGGAATAACACGTACATATACCAGATATATGTGGCAGAATGCTAAACTGATATTTGGACTAAGTGTGTGAAACAGAAAAAAAGATGGCAGGACACTGCTGCTGCTTAATAAAACTTTTAATAAAAACTTTAAAACAAGTAAACGAAGTAATCCAAGTGCAGACAAAATGAAAAAAAGGTTAGCGCTTTCGGGTTACACCCTTCATCAGACAACAAACATTGCATGCACATTCTTTTTAAAAAGAGTCACAACCAATGAAAACCTCATAGGTCAATGAAACACACGCCTCTTCAGGAGTGTGGGTTTTAAAGGAATAACATCATTTAAACCTGGGGGTAGGTGTGCCATTAAGTCTATAATCCATTTAGTTTCATCCAAGGCAGTCTGCAGCCTGACATCCCCCCCCCCCGATTATTCATTCTAATGTTAACTATCACTCTAAATGAAAAGCTATGTGTTGGATGTATGCTTATGTGCCTATACAAGGCGTTGCTGTCATCCCTATTCCTTATACTTCCTAAATGTTGTAGGATTCTCACCTTAAACATATTTGTGGTCATACCCACATAGAAACTGGGGCATTTTGTGCATTCAGCCAAATAGACCACATTTGAGGTCCTGCAAGTGGCTCTACCCTTAAAAACAACATTCTTCCCGGTGGTTCTATGTATGAAGTTAACCTCTTTATTGATAAAGCTGCAAGTTTTACACGTACTACATGGAAGTGTACCTGCCCTGCTCTTAAATGGCCTGCTCTCAGAGAGACTATTCTCCTTACATAAAATGTCACTCAAGTTCTTATTCCTTCTATATTGAAAATAAGGTCTGTTATCAATTAGCCCCTTTAAACTGGTATCACTGGTGAGGATGTTCCAGTTGTTGTTAACAATTCTACAGATGTCACTGATGTTGCTCCCATAGGTGAACAACAACTTGGTGCCTCTCTGTATGGTGGTATCCTGCACGGTCACTACGGGAGCCTGGGGCTGATTCCTATTGAGCCAAGGTCTAGATTTAGTCTGTCTATGGATCTTACCATTATCTATAACGTTCCTTACCATATTCTTCCCATAGCCTCTCTGCTCAAAGTGCCCGTTAGATTCACTAACTCTTGTTCAAATTGCTTGTCATCTGTGCTAATCCGGGAGACACGACTCACTTGCCCTCTAACAATGTTTGGGAAAATGTGGCGAGGATGCATGCTGTCGAGGACAGCAGGGTATTTTCAACAATCTTTCTTGTGTAGGCTAGATGAAAAGCCTACTTGTTGTTGTGTGACCCTCACATCTAAAAAATCTATAGAGTGGTAAGATGTGTTCGCACTAAACTTAAGGAAGGTGGTGGTAGTATGTAGGTATGACAAAAAACTGTTAAACTTGTCATATTCTCCATTCCAAAGAATAAAAATATCATCTACAAATCTAACATACATCAAGATGTGATCCTTCCAAGTAGCATTTCCCAAAATATTCATCATTTCCCATTTTGAGAGGACAAGGTTCACATAGGTATTGGCACAGGGGTGCCCATGGATACACCCTGTGCTTGCCTATACGTGGAGCCAGCTACCAGAAAAACATTATTGTCCAGCACTAATGTTAACAAATCCCTAATGAGTTTTATTTTGTTCTCAGTGACACCCAAACCTGTCAAAAGTTCAATTATAGAGGTAATACCATAATCATTATTGATCACTGTAAAAAGACTGTTAATGTCTAGTGTCACCATAAGAACATTGTCTACACTGGCAGGTTTGATAACGTTCCCCAAGATCTGTAAAAAATGCCCTGTGTCTATCAGGATATTATCCATTTGTTGGATATAAGGTTTTAATAAAAAATCTATCCATATGGAGACATTTTCGGTTACCCATCCCCTGCCCGAAACGATCGGCCTAAGGGGTGGGTCATTCAAACATTTGTGCAGTTTGGGTAGTGCCTTAAATATTGGGATTACTGGTTTCTCTATCAGTAAAAACTGATAAGTCTCTTCAGTGATACTAAAGTTGTTCTTCAGGGTATTTAACTTCTTATGTACTTCATCAACTATATGTTTTACAGATACAGGATTAATCTCTATATAAGCCATATCATCTTGTAGCAAATGTTTTATTTTGTCATTGTACCATGTAGTGTCCATTAAAACAATAGCTCCCCCCTTATCCGCCTTTTTTATTGTTATGGAACCGTTGTTAGCTAATCCCTTCAAAGCTGTGGTCTGCTCTGTAGTTAAATTATAATATTTGGAAAAGAGACCTTCGGTATAATACTTGGCCATATCTTTCTCACAAGCACTCAAAAAAAGGTGTAAGGTGGGTGAAAGCTGTGGTATAAATCCACTTGCTTTTTTAGGTACATTACAGTTAGATATATCATTACCAAACATGCTCTTCAGCATCAAGTTTCTACAAAATAACATGATGTCAGTAATTACCTCATTATGCATACAAGGATTGCTAGGCACAAAAGTTAGTCCCTTGTTCAAGACGAACAACTCGTCCGTGGTTAGACAGTGTGATGATAAATTATAAACAATGTTATTACAGAAGCCAGGAGTCATTGGAGAATCCTTCTCCTCTTCCCAGCCTCCCTGTCGTCGCTCTGTGATCTTCTCCTGGCCCCTCTTCTTGACGGGCGGTAAAAGTTCCAAGCTTACGTCCCTGCGATGCCTTGGGCCGTGCTCCAGTCCCTGCTGTAACCTCTTCCATATCTTGTGCAACAATCGACAGGACATCGTTCTCAGCCGTTGCAGAAGATGTTCCGGCTTCGGTCATGCACTGCTGCCCAGTGCTACGCAAGCCGGCACTGTAAGGAGAATAGTCTCTCTGAGAGCAGGCCATTTAAGAGCAGGGCAGGTACACTTCCATGTGGTACGTGTAAAGCTTGCAGCTTTATCAATAAAGAGGTTAACTTCATACATAGAACCACCGGGAAGAATGTTGTTTTTAAGGGTAGAGCCACTTGCAGGACCTCAAATGTGGTCTATTTGGCTGAATTCACAAAATGCCCCAGTTTCTATGTGGGCATGACCACAAATATGTTTAAGGTGAGAATCCTACAACATTTAGGAAGTATAAGGAATAGGGATGACAGCAACACCTTGTATAGGCACATAAGCATACATCCAACACATAGCTTTTCATTTAGAGTGATAGTTAACATTAGAATGAATAATCGGGGGGGGGGGGGATGTCAGGCTGCAGACTGCCTTGGATGAAACTAAATGGATTATAGTCTTAATGGCACACCTACCCCCAGGTTTAAATGATGTTATTCCTTTAAAACCCACACTCCTGAAGAGGCGTGTGTTTCATTGACCTATGAGGTTTCATTGGTTGTGACTCTTTTTAAAAAGAATGTGCATGCAATGTTTGTTGTCTGATGAAGGGTGTAACCCGAAAGCGCTAACCTTTTTTCATTTTGTCTGCACTTGGATTACTTCGTTTACTTGTTTTAAAGTTTTTATTAAAAGTTTTATTGAGCAGCAGCAGTGTCCTGCCATCTTTTCTTCTGTTTTGCTTATTTTGGATTCGCAGGACTTTGGCAAGGCTAAGTGGATTCATTTGTTTGACTAAGTGTGTGAGCATGCCCAGTTCAGCCTTCCCATGGCATGTTGTGTGAAAGATGTCTCATTTATCAAAGTGTGTGAGCATGCCCAGTGTGAGCTTTCCATATGTTGAACTCTGCAGCCCATCACATTTGTGGATGTGTGTGAACTTCAACAAATATCTCCTGTTTATGGTTGTGTGTTCTGTGTCATGTTGTGTAGTTACTGTCCAAATGCTTTTTGTGTGAACACAACAGGGATTATACTGTGCCTGCAGGTTTTGCATGGGATACTTTGCATACAATTGTCAACATCTGTTCATACTGATCTAACACTGTAGTACTGTGTAGTGTAATGGTTCAGTACTTTCTCTGTGGTGGACAGTATCCTGGGCTTTAGTCCTATCACTGCTTTACATTTCCATAGTGAGCACAACAACATGGTTAGGGTCCAGTTGTGCACATCTGCACAAAGGCAGTGCCTCTACGGACCCTGGTAATTACCGCCCCATAAGCTTAACAAGTCTAGTCTGCAAAGCTATGGAGAGGATCATAATGCAGTTCATAAACAAAGATATAGGGGACATGCAGACATTGGACCAGTCCCAGTTTGGTTTTGTCAAGGGCAGATCATGCCTTTTGAACTTGGTCAACTTCTTCAAAACAGTCACCAAGGACATTGATGAGGGAAAGGCAGTCCATACAGCCTACCTTGACCTTGCAAATACCCCACTCAGGTATTGTGGGAAAACTTACCAACTTAAATATAAACCCATATGTCACAAGATGGGTTGCAAACTGGCTTAAGGACAGGACCCACAGGGTTAGGGTTGCTGGCGCTATGTCGGACTCCAAGCCGGTCACAGGTGGTGTCCCACAGGGCTCGGTCCTTGGTCCCCTATTGTTCGGCATCTACTTCTCAGAGGTACAGGCCAACATGGGAGGACTTTGGCTGACGAGGTTTGCAGATGACTGCAAAGTGGGCACCATAGTGGAAGGTGCATCAGACACGGATATCCTTCAGAAGGGACTCACGGAAACTTATAGCTGGTGCCAGAGCCATGGCCTGAAGTTAAATGCCAAAAAATGTATAGTCATACCCTTCGTGAAAAGCAAGGTAACCCCAAGCTACCATATAGGTGGCAATCCTCTAAGCACAGAAGAGGTTATCAGGGACCTGGGGTCCCAGGTTGACAGTGGCCTTTCTTTTGACACTCACATTGCTAAAGTGGTTAGAAAGACCTTCTACATTGCCCACCTGATCAAGAAGGGATTCACATCCAGATCTAGTGAGGTCATTGTTCCCCTGTACTCTTCAGTTATCAGACCAATGATCGAGTACAGTGCCCCATTCGGGATGTATCTCACCTGACATCTGCAGCAATTGGAGAGACCCCAAAAGTCCCTCACCAAAAGGATAAAGGGACTCCAACACCTGTCATATGCTGCCAGATTGAAAAAACTACAGCTCTATTCAGTTGCATACCGTCTGCTCAGAGGTGACATGTGCCTGACATACGAGGCCATGTCCTACCAGGAATTAATGGACATGCTCCACCTCACAAAATCCAAATCCACCAGGACCACTAGGGCAAGTGACTTAAACCTTAGCAGGGATATAAATAAGACATGCTGGAGGGATAGATTTATCACTCAGAGACTCCCTATGCTGTGGAATGGAATCCCGGTCCATGTGAGGCAGAGCACCTCGCTGGCTCTGTTCAAGAGGAATCTTGACCTGTGGATGGGAGATCATAGGTTTACCCCGGGAATCGTCTCTGTGTCACTGCTGGACAGAGGCACAACGAACTAATGGGCACAGTATCGTTTCCATATAAGGGGTGACGTAAGCCACAAAACTCTGGGCTAGGCTTATAAATGCCTTAGGGCAGATAGCCTAGTATAAACCTATGAACCTATCTGACTATGTTGCATTATGTTCAGATATTAACTACTTACAACAGCCTCGTCCAACATCAGTAGTGTATTCCACGAAATAGGCGTACAGTGGCAAACACTACCGATGTGCCCTAGGCCATTTATAATGCTAGTCAGAGAGTGCGTTTGTCCTTCGACACATTGTAAGTGTAGTTTGCCATGACATATGTCATGTTTAGTATACTGTGCCTCTGTCTACCCGTGACATAACGGTGATACCCAAGGTAAACCTACCATCTCCCATCCACTCATTAAGATTCCTGTTGAGGAGAATCAACGAGTGAGTCTATGGATAACCTGTACTGGTAGTTTACACATGCGTGGGGGTGGCTTCTGCATTATGGATAATGCAGTACAGCTTGTCCTATGTATGTCAGTGCTGGGGTTCAGGTCCCTCATGTGCATAGCTCACTGCCATTCAGATTGTACAAGGTGCAGCATGTTCATTGATTCCAGCTTGGACATGGCTTTCTACATCAGGCACAGCTTGCATCTGGGTGGCCAGCATGGCAGTGTGTGGAGTTGCACTCTGTTTAATCAGGCAACACATTACATCTGTTCAAGCTCTTTGATACTCCTGGTGAGGTACTGTTGTGGACTTTACAATTGATGGAGGTGTCTGCTGAGGTACACCCCACAGGGGCTGTTGTAGTCAATTGTAACACTGATGAAGGATAACTGCAGAACCACAATGACCTCCCCTTATCTAGATGTCATAACCTTCATGATTAGGTTGGTATATGGATTGTTTCTGTTAACACTACAGCCACATGTTTATCCGGTGCAGGATATCTATCACCTTGTGTACCCAGGTCTATCATTACATGTTAAGTATGTAATGGGTTAACACCTATGTGGTAAATGGTGGTCACTTACTGTATATCCACAGAGGTTGACTTTACAGTTTTCTCCATTTAACATGCTGACATGGCTATGGCACCAGTTGTCTGTTTCTATGTGGCCATTTTGTGTGATGCTTGTGTCAGATGGAGTGTCAGATATGTTGGGCGGTTTGTAGTCCTCTGCAAACATGTTCAGGCACAGTCCTTACATGTTGGCCTGTACCTATGGGGCATACATACCAGATGGGGAAGGTCCCAGGACCAAGCTTTGTGGGATACCTGTTATATGTGGTTTGTAGTCTGACACGGCTGCAGCATGTCTGACCATGTCAGTTCTGTCATTGGTCTGGTTTGCAACCCCTCTAGTGACATAGGGGTGTATATATAAGCTGGTGAGCATATCTATATTGAACACGTAGGGTATTGTATGGAAGGCTTTGCAAGGTCCAGCTACACTGTGTGGACCACATTGCCCTCATCTGTGACCTCAATTACTGTTTCAACTGAGTCACACATGTTTAGGGGCAGGGTCTGCACTTAATAAACCCACACTGGGTAGGGTCAGGTGTCAATAGATCCCCAATATCTTCATGTCTGCGGTACATGCTGACCCTTTCCATAGCTGTGCAGACCAAGCTTCTCAGGATTCTGTGGTGGTTGTTTTTAGTATCCATTCAGGCGACACCTTTCTTGAGAACGACCACTGTTGTTGTACACTGCTCTTTGGGTACATATCCTGTGGTAAGGCTGACATAATGTCAGGGAGGCAGTAGTCTGCTGGGAAAGATATTTTGCATTATGGTGGGGGGGGGTTGCACTGCACCTGTCAGGATGTATGTTGACAATACGTGTGTGTGTTTGCTATGTTGTTTGTAATATTTGTGTGATCCAGAGCATATCTGGGAATTCACAACACACTTCCTACCATCAGTTGCAGCAGCCTTGGGGTTGTCCTTAGTGTCCTGTACAATTTGTATCATAATAGGTTCATAGGTTCATACTAGGCTATCCACCCTAGGGCATTTGTAAGCCTAGCCACAGTGTGTGTGGCCTTTGCCACCCCTTGCTATGTGAATATTATGGCCATTTATGATTTACTTAGCTGTGCCTCTGTCTGGACATGACACAGTAAAGACCCCCAGTGTACATCTACAATTATCCATCCATTTTGCAAACTTCCTGTTGAAGAGTGTCAGTGAGGGACTCTGCCTAACATGTAGTGGTATTCTGTTCCAGGGTGTGGAGAGACTCAGGGTTAGGTATCTGTCCCTCCAGCACATCCTATTTAATCATGTGTTGAGGTTGACATCTGACTCACACAGCTCCGATGGCTTTGAGTTTTCTGTGGTGGAGCATGTCCATTACTTCTGTGTTGGACATGGACTTGTACAACAGACATACAATGCCTCTGTGTAGGCAGTATGTGACTGCATTCAGCTGTGGTGTCTACAGCCAGGCAGCATATGACATATATTTGAGACCCTTTCTGACTCTTGGTGAGGTACCTTTGAGGTCTTTCTAACTGCTGCAGGTGCCAGGTAATGTACATCCCAAATGAGGCATTGTACTACAATATGGTCTGATAAGGGAACAGTATAAGGGCACAATGACCTTTGTTGACGTAGATGTGAATCCTTTCATGATACAGTGTCCAATATAGACAGTCTTCCTAGCCAAATTGGCAATGTGACTGTCACATAACAGGGTACTGTCCACTTGTGTCACTAGGTCCCTGATTACTCCTTCCATACATAATGGTTTACCACCTATGTGGTAATTTGTGTGTACCTTGTTTTGTATTTGGTGGTACATTCATACTGTCCACTGTCTTAAGGACAGTGGGGTGGGGTTCCTGTGTGTGAGAGTGTGGTCTGTAGCATGCTACAGACTGTACAGCAGTCTTGCCTACGGTTAGTTGCACATGGGTGGACTGCAATGACGTAAGCATTGTCAGTTTACTGGACATATAGGTGTCTGTGCTGAATATGGATACTCACCCTCCTTTTATGTTTTGTTCCAGGTTTTGTGGCCATAACACATGATATGTGGTATTACCTGGTAGTGCTGGTGTGCTGTCATGAGGCTTGCAGCAGGTTTCTATCACTGGACAGACATCAATGTTCTCCGTACTGGGGAGGGCCTTAGGAACATGCATGTTGAGGGCTACACATCTGGCATTGATCAGCATTACCCTTCTGTTTCTTTCCAGTTTAGTTTTCTATGGTGGTGGGTTAGTCTTTTCGGCCTTGCCTACGACAGGATATCTGTAGGTTGCAAAAGCCTTTGGCAATATCCAGACACTCATGGGTAACAGGTGCAAGCCATCCCTGGAACAGCAGCATGTCTCACTATGGAGTCACCTATTACAATTGTATCAGGCATGTTGTGTCTGCTTCTGTCCTGTGACTGTTTGGCACACCAGCTTTGTGTACTATGTGTTACATGTGCTATGTCTGGAGGTTGTTTTATTGGGTGTCTGCTTTGGAGGCTTGTGTTGGTGTTGTGTGTTTGTAATTATGGCCTCTGGGAATATTTTTGTGTTTATGTGTTTGGTTTACAGTCGTTGTAGGTCTATGTGGGACTGGGTTTGTGGTGTATGTGGTTACCCTGTCCTCCTGACTAATTTTGACAGTACTGATTTGGGGGTGCTCAGGCTCCGGTTTGGCTACCTGGTTGCGTCTATCACATATATTTGTATTTATTGGGGTGAGTTGTTGTTGTGTGTGTACTTGGGACAGGTGTCACATTGCCACTGGATTCACAGATTCTACTTGTTTTGCCTGGCCTTAGTGGATTGTATGTGTGGACACATTTTATTGCCATACTAGTGATCACTGATTACTTCACTTTTTATGTTTGATCTATCATGTGGTAGCTTCCTCATTCTCTTCAATGGTTTAGTAATTGCTGTGGTCCAGCATGCCAGATGCCTGGGTGTATGGCATTGTGTCTTGTTGTTATTTGTGATTGCAGACTCCAAGCACTCTTGGCTGTGTTCATGGTATGCCTGTATAACATGTTCTGCAGTGTGTCCCATAGTCTGGACTTGCACAGGGCCTTTCATGAATTCCACATTGGTTTGTAGGGGTGCAAGCTATGCTTTATACATGTGTTTCAATCTGGTATTCTGGCCATGGACTGGGGTTGGGAGGTGTAACTACAGTGTGATTACTCTATGGTTTGGCCTTACCAGTGAGGGATACACTTCTCATCTTGACATCCAGTACACATATATCTGATTATCACATCCAGTATGCTTACCCCTCTTGTGGAAGTGTTACATTTTGCATGTCCATTTTGTTTGATGGATTCTGGGAAATTGTCTACAAATGTGTCAGTGCTAGTATAATACAAAGAGTATAGTGACAAACATCTCAAAAGCTGACTTCACACGTCTTCAGACTGAGATGGTATGCTTTAAGCCCACTAGGCCAGTGGAAACCACAACACACAATGGTGACTCCTTTACAGACGCTTTCTACGGACATCTCCAAGAAAGCATGGACCATGCAATCACTAATAAAACCAAAACCCTCTCCACCAAGGGAAAGTGGCCTGTCTGGTGGACCCCAGCCATAAACAAACTGTATAACAAATGAAGGATACTAATGCAAGACAGAGCTACATCTCCTAAAGGGAAGGCAGCTGTGATCAGCACTAGTAAAAAGCTATATTCTCTCATAAAGACATCCAAGGTCAACTTTGAGACAAAACTCACCAAAGCAATAAAGATAACCAGAATGCCTTCTTCAGTTATGTCAGAAACCTGGGTGGGAACCCTCAGATATGCTCACAGTTGGTACACAACAACATAAATTTCAGTGACCTGACAGATATTGGCAACATTCTGGCAGACAGGTTCAGTGCAATTTTCCCCCTCCCTCACCCCCAGAAGATGATAGTTATCACAGCTGAATGTAACCTCACTGTCATCTCAGATGTCCATGTGATTCATCAAAGACAAGAACACAGCATCAATGGGACCTGATGGTATCCCCAGTTGTGTGCTACATGAACTCCAGAAGGAGCTAAACCCGTATATACAAATGCTATTTAACCTTAGCCTTGCTACAGGATATGTACCTGAACACTGGCGTACAGCAGCAGTGGTCCCACTCCACAAAGGAGATGCCCCCACAGACCCTGGGAACTACCTCCACACAAGTTTAACCAGCCTTGTCTGTAAAGCAGTGGAAAGTGTCATTATGGAGCTGTTAAACAGAGACATTGGTGACCTACAGACCCATGATCCCACCCAGTTCAGCTGTGTACAGGGCAGATCCTGCCTTTTGCACCTAGTTGACTATTTTGAAACTGTCAGTAGGGCCATTGATGAGGGCTAAGCGGTCCACACAGCCTACCTGCACTTGGCTAAGGCCTTTGACACAATACCCCACTCAGGCATCATAGACAAGCTCAACAGCTGAAATATAACACCATATGTCACAGGATAGGTTGCAAAATGGCTAAGAAACAGAACCCATAAAGTCAACATTGCAGGTGTCTTGTCAGATTCAAAGCCAGTCACAAGTGGTGTCCCACAAGGATCTGTCCTGGGACCCCTCTTATTTGGCATTTACTTTTCAGATGTGGAAGCAAACATAGGAGGGTTGTGGCTGACAAAGTTTGCAGATGACTGCAACTTAGGCACCATAGTGAATACATCAACCGGCGCACGCACATCCTACAGAATGCCCTCACAAAAACAGATAGCTGGTGCCAGAATCATGGCCTGAAACTGAATGCAACTGATGTGTAGTCATCCCCTTTGGGAGGAACATAGTACCCACAAATCAATACATAGACAGCAACCCACTGTGCACAGCAAACAAATCAGACACCTGGGGACCCATGTAGATAGTGACCTCTTGTTTGACACCCATGTTGCCAAGGTGGTTAGAAAGACTTTCTGACTTGCCCTCCTTATCATGAAGGGTTTTCCATCCAGATCAAAGGAGGTCATTGTACCCCTATACTTCTCCCTTATCAGGCCCATGATTGAATACAAAGCCCCATTTGGTATGTACCTCACCCAGCACTTGCAACAGCTGGAGAGACCCCAAATGTACCTTACCAAGAGGATCATGGGTCTACAACACATGTCATATGCTTCCAGACTAAAGGAAATCCAGCTTTATTCAGTAGCATACCGCCTACTTAGAGGTGACCTATGCCTGACATACAAGACCATGTCCAATCAGGATTTGGTGGACATGCTCCACTGCAAGCAATCCAAATCCACCAGAACCATGAGAGCTAAGGATTTGAACCTCAGCACATACATGTATAGGACATGCTGGAGGGACAGATTCATAACTCAGAGGCTTCTCACACTCTAGCACAGAATCCCAGTTCATGTTAGACAGAGTCCTTCACTGACTCTCTTCAAGAGAAATCTGGACAAGTGGATGTGAGATCGTAGGTTTACCCCAGGGTTCCTCCCTGTGTCACTACTAGACAGAGGCACAGTCAATTAATTCGATTAAGTAAAGGGGTCATAATGTGTCACTAAGTCAGAGGCACAATATTCAGAATCTATTCTGTACACTTATTACTACTATAAGTGGTGGCAATAGCCACATCACTATGGCTAGGCTTATAAATGCACTAGGGCAGATAGCCTAGTAGTAAACTATGACACTAGGACACTATGGTGTATGTGTAGGTATTTTCAGTCAAGCAATATAATGTGGTTTGGTGGGCTTGATATCTTCATGTATGCCAACATAGGCCTGGTGCAGTTCCTGCTATTAGGACAGTGGTCTGCAGCAAGCTATATGGTGGTAGGCAGTTTTAGCCATTGGTACGAGGTATATGACAATCATTTAATATTTAGAGAAACTTTAGACGGTTTGCAGAGAAAGTAAAGGTAAGTTAGTCTAATATAAATAGGAACTGCATATGAGGTGAGGAAAAAAACAGCTTTATGGTTTATTCAGAGATAAAGTCAGGGAAGAGAGTAAGGGAGTAAGTGAAGAAGAGAGTAAGGAAGTATTAGGAATGAAAACAATCTTGTTCACATTTAGGTCTATAGTTTAGCAGGGATTTGAGCAAGAACAGAACCAGACTTTAGTTAGGAATCCTTTCAGAGTGGTTTTGAAAATGGGATGGATGGTATAGACCTGATGGATGCATGTAAAGAGTTACAGGCCTTAGCAACCTTGAATGACTGCAGACAATGATCAGCAGATTTTCCAGGCTTGTAGACAGACAGGAGTTTTTGGTCACTGGATTGCAATGATCATCTAGGAAGATAACTGTGTAGAATGGTTTTTAGTCCTGGACAGGCAGATCAATGCTGGATAAGTGTATAGACGGCAAGAAGTTGTGTACATGTTAGTTGATGTAGCAGTTCTAACCAATTTAGGCTTTTCATTGCTATACAGTGGTGGGTTTTGAAAGGGGTATGTGCTGCAAATTGAGCAACTTTGTTATAGCATTGTTCAAGTTTTAATTTTTGTGAAGGTTGGAAGTTAATAAGGATGGGTGCACCATAAAGAAAAGTGGGGAGGAGATAAGTAGTGGCAAGTGTAGTTTTAGCTGCTTCACTGGGAAAGGTTTTGGGTCTGTAAAGCATCCCTAGTTTTTGATGACTTTTTCTTTTGCAACTTATGTCTGCACACATGTAACAATTGTTGGGGACTGTGGGCTGCATGTACTTGGGTGTAGTTGTGATTCTAATGATTGCTTCATCTACGGCAGTCCGAGTAGTCATACAGACCCACATATAAATGGCTGTGCATTCCCTTATTATAATTATTCTTGGGGAAATTTGCTTCTGAGAAATATAGTTGTATATTTGTTGCTTCACGGCAACCAAAAGTATTGACATACATTCTGCTCCTACCAAAGTCTGCTTATCCTAATTGCTCTATATGTTGTACTCTGTTCTGCTGCTGTAATAGCATCTAGCCCTGATATAGCTTATACAAACTGAAGACACACTGGAGACCTCCTGTGCTATTCTCTCCTTGTATTAGGGTACTCTTTCAGTTAGACAAAATATGCTGCTGATGCCAGTTATCAGGTCAGTGACTACCTATGCAGATAATAAGTGTATGTAGCAAGTAGTAAATGGAAGCCCTATAGCTAAAGGTAATTAACGCCTCCTTTTCTGAAGAAAGTACAGTTGTGTAAGTTAAACTTACCATAGCAGTAGCTGTTCAAATGATCACATCTGCAGTAGCCTTGGCTATATGGGTTATATCCTTGCAAGGATAGAATGACCAGCTAGCTTTCAAAGCTTCAGAATACCTTCCATGCTCCCAAACTGTCAAGCAGCTTAAAATGAGTTGACTAAAATAAGTTTGGGTCAGAAGCCCTTCAGAGCTTCCCTGCTAGTGGAGAGAGGGTGGGTGAAGCCTGAAAGGACAATATTAGGAATAACAAAAAATAAATGTCCACATTCTAGCATAAAAACACACACACAAAAACAAGATGGATGGATGGGGAGAGACTACTTCAGCAGTCATCATTCAAACATGTATTGTTATGGTAAGTTCAACTTAAACAACTGTACTTTTCTTCATATCGATCAGTGTTGCAGTAGTCTTAGCTCCATGTGTAGATTAGCATAGCTAACCATATTTGGGAGGTGAAAGGAGAAAAGTCCCAGAGCACTTGGAGAAAGATCCTAGCAAATCTTCACCTAGACCTTGGAAAAGGGATCAACTTATAGCACTTTGTAAGTATGTGCAGAGAACGAAGTATCAGCTTCTACAATACTTGTGGAATCCAACCCTCTCTAAAAAGCCATAGATGAATCTAGGGCCCAGTCAGAGTAGACCTCGACCCTGCCTGGAATAGATGGTGAGTATAACAAAAGATAATAGCCTTTTGGAAATAGTCTGTTTTTATACAGGTTGTCCCTTCTTCTTACCTTCACAAGAAATGAATAATTGACACAAAGATCTAAGAGATTTAGTCAAGAAATGAATAATTGTTATAAAGATCTGAGAGATTTAGTTTTGTCAAGATGGTACCCGAGTTGTCTGTTAACATCCAAGGTATGGAGTATCCTTTCTCCCTCATTGTTGGGTTCAGAAAAGAAAACAGAAGATGGACAGTTTGGCTTAAAGTAAACTCAGATGTAATTTCAAGCATAAATAAAAGATTAGTTCTCAAAAAAACCCTCTCCGTATAGAACATGACGTAGTATTGACTCACTATAACAGCTAGTAACTCAGATACCTTCTTGCAGAGGTCAGAGCAATCAGTAAAACTTTATTCCATGTTAAGCACCACAAGCCAGAGAGATTAAATGGTTCAAATGGCAAAAGTGTTAAAAATTAAAATCCCGAGGAGGGGCTACCAGTTTACTTGGAGGCTTCTTATGCAAAACCCCTTTCAAGAACATCTTAACATGAGAATGCCTTGAAAGACTCCATGAGCAGATATGCTGAAATGGCTGACAAATGAACTTAGAGTAAGAAAGACCGTAATATAGTAACACATACAAATGCTGTAAAACCAGAGAACAGCTAGGCCTAAATGGGTACTGATTATGCAACTGGCATGAACTAGAAAGCATTTTCCATATATGATTTTGTTGCAGAAGGCTTTCCTGACTCTATTTGTACCTGCTACATGTCCACAGAAAACAGGTGCCGAAAAGTAATTAAGACCCTATCATCTAGGCAGTCAACTGATGGTGACTGATGTCAGAGTGTATCATACTCCCCTGCTCTTGTGTGAGTAGATTCATTCTGTGAGTAAGTTTGTGGTAATTTCCCTTGGTCATTTTCAAAAGAAGGGAGAACCATGGTTGCATGAGCAAGAAGGGAGTCACCACAATAATCTTAGGGGATCCCTTCTGAATCTTCAGAAGTACCCTAGGCAGTAGTGGAAAGAGAGGAAAGGCATACAAGAACATTCTTGTCAAAAGAAAAGAAAAGGCATCTGTCTTCCAGGTCTTCTTGCATGGAGACTTGGAACAGAGTTTTGCCAGTTGGTTGTTCGGAGAGGATGCAAAGAGGTTTACTTAAGGAATCCTCTACAGATGGACCAAATCTTATTTATTCGTTTACTTATTTTACATTTGTTTACTGGGAAAGTCTGACTGGGCAGAAATTGCCCATTTTCAGTGAACGCCTGGGGAGAAAAGCTCCGCATAGTACATCACATTACAATAATTTCCATGAACATTCAGTAGAAAAAGACATGCAGCATAATCACAGTACAAGCAATTTTCAAAAATTCTATAGGAAAAAAAGTATGCAAGATAGTCTTTTTGAGGAAAAAGAATGAAGCAATACATAGAAAGCAGTATACCAGTGGTTAACATGAGAAAGTGGTATACTTTGAAGTATCATGTATGTTGCTGCAATAGAACTTTATCATTTAATGCACCATTAGCTGTTAATAATGAGAGAAGAACTAGGTAGCTATTAGGTTAGCCTGGATCTTGGCAGTTGCATATCCAGGAATTGGATAGATATGACTTCAGCTGACTTTTGAAGTTAAATTTGTTATTTTGCATTCTGATTTTGTTGAGGAGGGAGTTCCAGATTTTGGCAACTGTGCTTGAAAAAAGGGAGTCTCCAGACATATATTTGCTTTTAGATATTTTTATTAGCATTTTGTTTGTGGATCTTAGTTGGCAGTTGCTATTGTAGAGATTGAGTAGGCCTGATAGAGCTGGTACTTTATTGTGGTGGTAGACTATTTGGAGCACCATGCTAATTTGGCTAAAGTTTAGTAAGTTAGGTAATCCTAGCCAGCCTAATTGTTTAAGGGCTTGACAGTGATGTGATCAGTAGGAAGAGTAGGTAGTGAATTTTGCTGTTTTGCTATAGTAGGTGATTTAGTTGTTTAAGTCACCTTTGTTTAGGTTGGTTAGAACAGGCAATGAATATGGTAATGTAGAAAGTAGGTGAGTTCTAGCTATGATGGCTTTACTGTCAGTGGTCAGGTAGTTTTATTCAATAAAGGGTGCCAAGATTTTTATGAACTTTAGCTATGGTCTGGTCTATATGTTTATCAAATTTTAGATGTTTGTTGATTGTTCCAAGTAGTTTGGTTTGTGGCAGTGGGCTGATGAGGGTGTTGTTCTTTGAGGATATTTTAAGGGGGGTCAGTAGTCTTGAAGGGATAGAATTGCACAAGTTGTTTTTTTTAGGATTTAAAATTAGCTGGGAGTTTGGCAGACAGGTTTCTATGGCGGTGAAGGATTCCTGTTTTTTCTTGAATAATTTGGAGAGAAGGAGCTGAGCAGATTAGTGTGGCATCATCAGCATAGCATACCAAGTCTGCTTTTTTTGGTGAAAGTGGTGAAAAGCAGGGGTCCAGGTATAGATCCCTGTGGTACTTCAAGGGAAATTGGGAGGGGGAATAGAAAGTCCAGCCATTTAATGGCGTGCTAGAGGTTGGAAAGATAGTCTTTAAACCAGAGCAGTGTGAGTTTACTGAAGCTGAGTTCAGAAAGGACAGTTAAAAGTTTGTTGGGACAGACTGTATCAAATGCTTTAGCCTGGTCTAGAAAGACAGTTGAGACATGATTACCAAGGTCCCGTTGCTGATTGACAAAACTGGTAAAACTGAGGATAGTGGTGGTGCTATGGTGTGGGTGAAATCTGTGTTGTGTTTTGGCAAGAAGGTTCTTGGCTTGGAGGTAGTTTAGTATATGGGAATTAATACATTTTTTCCAATATTTTTGACAATGGGGAGAGTATGGCTAGTGGATGTTATTGGATAATTCAGTTGAGGTTCCATTTATGTAACGGAATAATGTGAGAGATTTTACAGATGGAATATCCAGAGAGAGGGTACTGATTGCTCAGCTATGGACCTATTAATTAAAATGGAAACAAGGTAAGCAATGGCTTTGGCTGAGATCCAGAGGTATTCAACTGGGAATTTGTCTGCTGTGAGGGCAGTAGGTTTTTATTTGGACAGGTGTTTATAGATGAGACTGGTTGGGACTGGTTTTAGTGAAAAGAGGTTCTGGTTGTTTTGGGGATTAATTAGATCTGAGGGATTAGTGGGAGAGGCTGGAGTAATCAGTTTAAGAATTGAGTTGGAGAAGTACTTATTGAATTGAGTTGCTATGTTGATAGTGGTATTGTTTGTGTTTGGGGGTGGTGTACTAGCTTTACCTGGCTGTGGAATTTTGTTAATAGCTGCCCAGAATTTCTGTGGTTTTGAGCTGTAAATTGTTTGGATGTTAGAGCAGTTGATTTTTTTATCATTTCTTGTATGTCTTTTTGTTTTATTTCTTAGTTCAAGAAATAGTTGTCTGTTTGAGTTAGTTTTGTTATTACAGCAGGTTTCCCAGGCCTTATCTCTTTCTTTTAGAAGTAGGCAAGTGGTTTTAGTGAGCCAGGGGGCATAGTTATATTTGGTTCTAATAGTTCTAGGAGGTGCTAGCTGATTAAGTACATTTAGAAAGGTAGAGTTAAAGAGGTCAACTTCCATGTCCAGTGAAAGGCAGGTAAGTGGAGACCAGTTGCTGGAGGTGCTAGCTGATTAAGTATATTTAGAAAGGTAGAGTTAAAGAGGTCAACTTCCATGTCCAGTGGAAGGCAAGTAAGTGGAAACCAGTTGCTGTTGTTTTAAGGATGTTAAGAAGTCTTCTGATTTGAAGTTTTTAGTGTAACATATTTGTTGGAGGGACATTTCACTTGTGGATTTAATGCATTGTCTTAGTAGAAAGGTGGGGAGGTGATCACTTAGAATGCTGGGTAGAGTATCGAAGTCTTGTGCTGTTGAAGGACACTTAGTTAGGATCCAGTCAAGTACAAACTCTTCATTTGTAGATTTATGTATCCAGGTGGGAGTTTGTATTAGCTGCCTGAAACCATAAAGATCAGTATGCTTGGAGGGAAGGGGTGAGTTGAAGGAGGACCAGTCTAAGTTAAAGTCTCCAAGGATGAGTGTTTCCTGAGGGAGGGACAGGGATGCCCAGTGGACTATGGCTTCCAGTATGTTAGCATTGTCTCCACAAAGTATATATATATATATATATATATATATATATATATATATATATATATATATATGCCTAGTAGGTTAGGGATGTCCATGTTAATAAGGTCAACTGTGAGGTTGTTTTTGAATAGAAAGGCAATGCCGCCTCCTTTCTTAGAAATTCTGTCTGTCCTAATTATATTGTACACAGGTGGAAGTATTTCCTTATCTTTATGTGGCTTGAGCCATGTTTCTGTAAGAAGTACTAAATCAGGGGCATATGGTGAAAGAGTATCATGGAGTTTGTCTACTTTGTTCAACAAACTTCTAATGTTAATGCTAAGAAATAATACATCTGCATATCTTCTTATGGAGTTCAAGTGATATAAGCCTGAGATTGTAGGGGGTGGGGGAGTTAGTGAGAGGCCTGGATTTGGATGGATAGTCCCACTGAGTATCAGTTGAGATGCAAGATTAACCATGTATTTGGAAATAAATAGGTGGTACTCTAAGCTGAGGTGAACTTTAAAGCAGTAGTTATAGATTTTAAATGGGGCTAGCTATACATTGTAATAACTGTACATGGTAGGTGAGATGTAACAGAATTCCGACTGAGGTGCTAGGTAGTTGGGCTTGGTGGGATACAGGGTTTAGATTCTAGCTAAGGTACTGTTGATTGGAGGTAAGGATGGTTGCTAATGGGAGGGATATTATGAGTGTGGTCAGTAGGAGATACATAATGGTTTGCTGAAATAGGAGTATGTTTAGGTTTGAGCTAAAGGTTGTTGGAAGAGGTAGGATGTGTAGTTTTAAGTTAGAGGTGGTAGGTCTGCTAATTGATGCAGGTGATATATGGTAAAGTTTTTTATGTGTGAAAACTTGTTAGTAATTATTAGGAAAAGGGGATTGACAGTTATTCACGGGCTGACGGCAAAAATGGGTGGGCAGAGGCGTATTAATTATTTAGTGTTTAAATATATGGGATGGTAGAAAGGGGCGTGTTAAGTGAGATGTGATTGGAAGGGGTAGTAGTAGGAGTAGTGCAAGGTGTGGCTCTGATTTTGGGATGTGATTGGTTGACTTTAGGAGATGCTGGTATGCCATAAGAGAGACTGGATATAAATTAAAGGATAGAGGGGGTGGATAGGAATGGGGGTAGGGTAGGGAACGAAGTGAGCCCGAGCAAAGCAAAGGGCGAATGGAGCAGGCACAGCCTTCCCTCAAGATGAATGCAAAAGCTAAAAAAAATCTATCTCACACTGTGGCTTAATACAGAGTTAAGAATCTGGGTACAAGAGTTTGAAGGAAAAAAGGAAACAAATAAGATAAAACGACAGTACAAAGTGGTGAGTTTCTCTTTACTGGGTAGAAGGGAACAAGTGCTTTCAAGTAAACAGTTGGGTAGGCAAGAATCAGGAAATTATATGTGGTTTAGATAGTCTGTGAACCATACCATGAACACTACCACTTAGAGATTTTGCAAGTGTTGTATGCCAATTTAAAAGGACTGTGGGCCAGGGTCATGATAAAATTAAATAAAATCAGGGTTAACTTTACTGATTTCCCTAGCAACATGCTCCCCATAGAAAAATACAGACATTAAAGAAGCAATACCTAAACAAATGTAACAAGTATACGAGTATACTATGCATTTGAGGAGCACATTAACATACTTAAACTATTAAAAGTGTTGCTCTTTCTTCATGTTTGGACACCTGGTCACTGTCAGGTTGAGTATTGGAACATGCAGTGTATTTGAGGCAAGATGGTTGGTGTGGCAAACTGAAAGAGAGACAATTTAAAATCTTGGAAGTATCCCTGATCTAGTTTCCATTTGTGAGGGTCTGTATTCATCCTCTTCAGCTTGTGTGCTACAAAGTATTGCTCTGACAAAATGTAAAATGCATGCAGAGAGAGATAGTTTTGTGAAACTGTAACCCAAGCTAACATGGCTAATCTATAAAGCAGGTACAATGAGGTTATCCTTGCTCGTTGATGTACCATATGACTGTAGTATTGCCTGTAACCACTTGAAAAGGTCTCAGGGACCAGATGTGGTTCAAAGAATTGAGTGTCTTGATCAGGGAAAGCATCTCTTTATATTTATGTGGTTACATCTGTCCTTGGTGTCCCACACCCCTGCACTTTTATCCCTCCTGAAACTGCTCCCCAAGCAAAGTCTAAAGCATCTTTGGTGACTGACTGATTGGGAGCAGGTAAGGTGAGTGGGAGACATGGATTTAAGGATATTTGTTGCTCGGCTCAAAAGAAATCTCTTTTGATAAATCACAGTACTGGGATCTGAAAAGATAAAAGGTGTTGATGCTGGGACCAAAGATATTTCAGATAAATTGTATCTTTCTCATGTGAAGTCTTGCAAGAGGTATCGTGAGAATCGTAGATGCCATGACACCCAAAAGCCTGATGTATTCTCTTTCAGTGACTGAAGTCTGAGTGGAAAACCTTAGAAATCTATGTAAAGTTCTATTTTTTCCTGTGGATGAAAATCTCTTTGAACTGAGGTGTCTAGTTGGCATCTCATAGGTTCATAGGTAGGTACTAGGCTATCGGCCAAAGGGCCTACGTAATCCTAGCCAACAAGGTTCCCTGGCTTATGCCACCCAAGAAAGTTATTTTCCTGTGCCACTGTCGAGCAGAGACACAGAAGTGATCCCCGGGGTGTATTTCCTATTTCCCAAGCACTCATCAAGATTTTTCTTGAAGAGTGCTAATGAAGAACTTTGCTTGACATAGATGGGTAGCATGTTCCAGAATATGGGAAGTCTCTGGGACTGGAATCTATCCCTCCAGCATGTCCTGTATATTGTGGTGACAAGGTTTAGGTCCCTAGAGCGTGTAGCTCGGAGGGACTGGGATTTTTTTAGGTGTAGCATATCCAACAGCTTTGGGTTTGACATAGCTTTATATGTTAGACAGAGATCACCTCGGAGTAGATGGTATGCTACAGAGTAAAGCTGGAGTTTTTTTAGGTGGTCAGCGTAGGGCATTTGTTTGAGGCCAGTAATCCTCTTTGTGAGGTACTTCTGTGGCCTTTCCAGCTGCTGCAGATGTCTTGTGAGGTACATTCCAAAAGGGCATTGTACTCTATAATGGGTCTAATCAGTGTCAAGTAGAGGGGAACAATGATCACTTTTTTCCTGGAGGAGAACCCTTTTATGATGAGGTGTGTCACATCAAAGGATTTCCTGACTACTGTAGTGATGTGACTATCAAAGGAGAGACTACTGTCCACCTGGGTTCCAAGGTCTCTTATCACTCATTTGGTGTTAAGTAGATTGCTGCCTATGTGGTAGTTCAAGGGTACAGAGATTTACCAAAGGGGATGACACTGCACTTTTTAGCATTGAGCTTGAGGCCATGGCTCTGACACCAGGCATCAGTCTCAGCAAGGCCCTTCTGTAGGATGTCCACATCATTTGGGGACTTGACTATGGCTCCTACTTTGCAGTCATCTGTGAACTTCATTAGCCAGAGGCCTTCTGTGTTAGCCTGTACTTCACAGAAGTAGATACAAAACAGGAGAGGTCCCAGGACAGAACCCTGTGGTACTCCACTTGTCACTGCTTTGAGGTCAGATTTGGAGTCTGCAACTTTCGCCGTGTGGGTTCTGTCAGTGAGCCAGTTGGCAACCCATCTTGTGACATAGGGATTTATACCTAGTTTAGTGAGTTTAGCTATAATTCCAGAATGGGGTATGGTGTTGAAAGCCTTGGCGAGGTCAAGATAGGCTGTGTGAACCACCTTACCCTCATCTACGGCTTTGGTGACTGTCTCAAAGAAGTCGATCAGATTCAGGAGGCATAATCTGCCTTTTACAAACCTGAACTGGGTGGGATCCAGAGTTTGTAGTTTACCAATGTCTTTGTTTATGAGTTCCATGATGATATGTTCCATGGCCTTGCAGACCAGGCTCATCAGGCTAATAGGTCGATAGTTCCCAGGATCAGTGGTGGCTCCCCCTTTGTGGAGTGGAATAACTGTTGCTGTGCGCCATTCAGTGGGTACAAAGCCTGATGCGAGGCTATTATTGAACATGGTGCTTAAGTGGGGAGCCATTTTATTCTGAAGTTCATGTAAAACGCAGCCTGGGATGTTGTCTGGTCCCATGGATACTGTGTTTTTGGCTTTAGAGAGTACAGCTTTTACCTGTGTGGTTGTGATTACAGGGACTCTGCATTCTTCCTGTATAGATATGGGCCCTTTAGGGGGTGAGAGGGGGGGGGAGTTAGCAATGAACCTATCTGCCAGGATGTTGGCAATATCAGTTGGATCTGTAATTTCCATGCCTTTGTGCTGTAACTCAGAGCAGATCTGGGTGTTGCCATCAAGATTCTTGACATAGCTATAGATTGCTTTGTGGTTGTCCTTGGAATTAGTGGCAATCTTGTCTTTGTAGCTAGCTTTGGAGGATCTTATAAGGGATCTTAGCTTCTTACTGAGGCTGACCAGGGAGCTTCTCCACTCATGAGATTTTACTCTCTTTTGCAACAGTTTCTTCCTTCTGTTGTAAAGTTTGCTTATGGCAGGGGACCACCAGATTGGCTTCCTTTTTTTTGGAGGGATAGCATCTTGGTTCTGTTACGGATAGCATGATCCATGCACTCATGTAAGTGCTTAGAGTGCATTTGTGTAGGATTCCGCAGTTGTAACTGTATTGCTCATCTGCATGGGTGTCATGAAGTTCACCACTTCTGTCTTAAGAAGCATGAAGTTGGCTTTGGAGAAATTATTTACTGTGGTTTCCTTAATGAGGGGTGGGGGCGGGATGTGGATATCAAGGGTGATTAGCTTATGGTCGGATCGGACCAACGAGGAGTTGACTTCAGGTGTGGAACACCAGTCAATCATGTTGGTAATGACTAGGTCTAGGATATTGTTGCCCCTGGTGGGGTTGTGGATAAGTTGATCCAGAGCACTGGAGTTTATGAATTCCAGAAAGCGCTGAGCTAAGGAGTTGGTACATGAGTAGTTTTCCCAGTTAATGGTGGGGTAGTTGAAGTTGCCCATTATTAGGGTGTTTGTTTGATCCCTAATATTTTCCATTACATCAAGAAAAGAGGAGTGGGAATCCTGGGGCATTGTGGGGGATCTGTTGCAAGCTACAATTTGGATTGCAGTTTTGCCCAGAGTTAGTTACACTTGGATAACCTTGGATGCATTGTGCTGAGCAACTAGCCTGGAGGTGTGGATATCCTTAATGAATATGGACACACCTCCGCCTTTGGTGTTTTGGTCCAGGTTACATGGCCGAAAACTGTGGTATGAGTTATAGCCTGGTAGTGCAGGGGTGCTCTCTGGAGCCTTGAACCAGGTCTCAGTCACTGCACAGATATCGATGTTCTCCATTTTAAGGAGTGCCTCGAATGAGTGCATTTTGAGATTTAGACTTCTAGCATTGAGTAGCATTACCCTCAGTTTTTGCTTGACTGTTCCTGTTATGGTGGTGAATTTGTTATTTGATCCTTGGCTAAAAAAAGCACTATAGGGGCAGCAAGAGCCTTAGCCAGTATCCGGAATCCCAGGGGCGACAGCTACAAGATGTTCAAGGTATTCTTAGGTAAGAAAAGGTACAAGAACACAATCCTGTGTGAGGGTGTCAAGAAAGATTTTTGAATGTTCTTTTGGAATCCCAGTTTGTGCAAGAGATCTCCACTTATGTGAGATATTCCTGACATTTTGAAAAAGACTCTGCAAAGATAAGCAAGTCAAGTAAATATGAAAAAATGTGGATACCCTGTAGTCTGCAATGAGCTATAACTGGAGCAAGACACTTTTTGAACACTCTTGGAGCAGTCAATAATCCATAAGGTAAGACAACGATCTGATAATATGCTAGAGACACACAAAACCATAAGAAATGCCTGAAGTTTGGATGAATAGTGATGTTATGATAAGCATCTTTTAAATCTAGCCAGCTAAATTAAAAAGTATGAATGCCTTGGTACATGCATCTTTATCAGAAAAAGCAGCCTGTATGAAAATATCATATTCTTGTTAAAACATTCACCAATACTCAGCAATATTATTATCACATGCCAGTGGTTCAGGTCTGCGAAATCCCTCTGCCATCACAGCAAAATACATATAGCTGTAAGCATAGACCAGGTACTTGTAATTATGCTCAAATGCATAACAATCTTTTTGAAAAAGCTTCACTTTGACATTATGAACACTGCAAACATTCCAGAAACTTCAGACACTTCAAATAGCTTTAGTTAATGTGAAAGCCCTTTTCATACATTTTAAACAATTTGGAAATTGTTTCCAACACTTTTGTATTTATTTCAGGTACTTTTATCAGTTTGTCATAATTTTGGACATTTTGTTTATCTCGGTAATTATTTCAAATGTTTTAAATGCTTTGCCACACATTCAGCAACTGAAAAATCATTTAAACAAATGTAAGTACCTATGAATAACTGCTAACCTGTTTGTGACTTCATGCCTGTATATTCCTCTATGTCTAACCATGTACCTCATGGTTTGTGCATTGCTTCAGTGTTGGATTCCATTCTGGCACCATGCCCATGCCACTTGTCTCATGCTTTCAAAAGAGACAATGAAGTGGTTCATAGGTTCATATGTGTACTAGGCAAATGCCCTGGAGCCTTTATAAGCCTAGCCCACAGGATTACCCTGGCTTCATGCCACCTGACCTTAGTTCCTAATGCCTATGTTGAGTAGAGCCACTGGAGTGATCCCGGGGTGAATTTTCTATTTCCCATCCACTTATCAAGATTCCTCTTGAAGAGGGCCAGTGAGGTGCTCTGCTTGACATGTATGGTAAGTCTATTCCATACCATGGGCAGTCTCTGGGTTATGGACCTGTCCCTCCCACATGTTCTGTAGATTGTGGTAATGAGGTTAAGGTTTCTGGAGCATGTGGTGTGGAGGGATTGGGATTTCTTTAGATGTAGCATTTCTAACAGAGCTGGGTCAGACATGGCTTAGTAAGTCAAGCAGAAAGTGCCTCTAAGTAGGCGATATGAGACAGAGAATAGTTGGAGTTTTTTTAGTCTGTCCATATAGGACAAGTGTTTAAGGCCTAGGATCCTCTTTGTGAGGTACTTTTGTGGCCTCTCCAGTTGTTGCAGGTGTCTAGTGAGGTACATGGCCAAATGGGGCATTGTACTTGATTGGCCTAATGAGAGAAGAGTAGAGGGTGACAATGACCTCTTTCTTCCTGGATGCAAAACCCTTATTAATGAGATATGCCACATAGAAGAACTTTCTGACCACAGTGGCAATGTGGTGGCCAGAAGAGAGGTTGCTGTCAACCTGTGCTCCTAGATCTCTTATAATGCCTTCTGTGTTCAATGGACTACCATCAATGTGGTAATTCAAGAGAACTGGGTTTTTCCCAAGGGGGATGATGGCACATTTTTTGGCATTGAGTTTAAGGCCATTGTTCTGGCCTTACTAGTGGTATATGGGTTCAAGATATTTATTGTACATAAATATGTCAGGAACTGTAATTAGAATATGTATTGAAGCAAACCGAGTCACACATTGGTTCAGACATGTTTGCATGTGCATCTCCTTTCATGACTGCATTCACTATGGCTATCTGTACAAAATGGCACTGTTCTTGCACATGCTCAGTGCTTATATGCGCATGCTATCCAGCTATAGTGGCTGAATAGGAACAATGCACTCAATGATCTACAGGGAGGTTTGAGATTTCTTTTTAGAACCTCTTGCTACTTCTTCATAAACATTTGTTTACTTGAATTCTGTTGAGACTTTTTATTCTGTTTTTTGCCAAAACTGAATGAGAAGAAGGAAAATTCCTTGGACAATTTGAAAAAGGAGCGTTGAAAATTCTTAGAATTCCATGGATCAACTTACCCCTTTCATCACACTTCTTGATCAACTCTGCAGCAGAGGGGCCAAACCCTAAATCTGTATCTATGGGAGAATCTAAAATCTCATTTTTTAAATCATCTGGGAGTTTCCGAGAATGCAGCCAAGCAAACCTCTTTAAAACAGTACCAAGGGCCACAAACCTGGAAAAACTATTAACAGAATCATACACACTTTGCAAACAATGAGTAGTGACCTGTGCAGTAGAGGAACCTAAGTTATTTAAAGCAGTTTTTTTCTTCCCAAGAAGAAACTATAAATAAAATACTCCCCATGCTTGCACAATATGTCAGAACAAATTTTAATAGATGAGCATTACAATTTAAAATAAAAAAAACAGAGTTGCAGAAGAACACACTCATCAATTTTCCCATCATTTGAAAGAGTGGGATTGGAATTAACTAAGGCTATTGCTGCTGGCTCAGGTTTGGGAATAGTGTATAAAAGTTTAAAAGACTGAGGAACTTTATACATCATATCTGCCTCTTTAGTATCAGCTGGCTGACAATCATGGAAAATTGCAGACAGTAACACACACATCCTCTAAAGCAGACAGGATAGAACAGATCAAGAGGAATAGGTATATATTCTGGAGAATCTTTCATTAACAACTCATAGTTTTTCCTGAGGGACTGAGAAATCTCAATGTTCTCCTATTGAAAATTCTGGGGTATTCTATCAATAGTCTCAGAGAAAGAGAAACCTTTACAGGTGGAATCAAAAACTGAGCTTTCCTCTGAGTCTAACTCAGAAATATGTGGACAAAACCCTAAATCTGTCCCTGCATTTTCCTGTTCAGATTAGAATCTTGAATATATTCAGGAAACAAAGGCATCCCTCTTATTTCAACCAGAAACTACTCTACATGAAGGATCAGTAGCCTTATTTAAACTCAGAATCAGCCCCAGTAAACTACTTCTATCCCAAAGAAATTTGAGGAGTAGATACATGCTTAGTTTTGTGCTTTTTTTTGACAGGAAAAATGGAGCCAACCACATTACTTATACCATCTGTTGCTTCCTCCGGGATGGATACAGCATTCTGACACAATTGAGACATTTTCCCTGTTCCCTCTTCCAGGAACAACAGTGGCATTCCCTTGCACACTTAGAGGACTGCAACAGCTGCAAAAGATATGGAAAACTTCGGTTCATAGTGGCTGTAGGTGCTACACCAGACAGATTCAAGGTAAAAGATGAGTGGTCTGAGGTACAACAAATGGCCACACTAGGGTCACCCACCAGTGTGTGAGGCAAATCTCTAGCCTGCTGTGGTAGCAAAGGTTGTTTGCTTAACTTTTTCTTTTTGTGACTGGAAGAAGGACCCACTACAGAACTGACAATTTGATCCATGGTCAACCAGAAAATGATGCTTCTTTTTCTGTCAAGACAAACAGTAAATGCCAGAAAAACTACCAATACACAAAAGTTACTTTTTTGAAAGAAAAACAAAACAGTAAAAACACACTTCTAAACACTATGGCAGCCCCACAACAGAACATTAAACACAATTTCTCCACAGAAAATATGTCATCAATTAGTTTACACTACTTTAAAACTGACAGAAAAAAATGAGGGCTCCATTTAAAAGTACTATACAGTCATGAGATAGTCTGTTAAAGCACAACTCTCTTACCTTTAAATTAACTTTCCTGAAGAGAAAGTAACAAAACATGAGTAAATTTAAGAAAATATAATTTTTTCCCAAAAGGGAACTTATCTGCCCAGCAAAGGAAAGCACAAACTGACCGTCTATCCTCAAAAGCCTCAGAGGAATTTACTTTTTGGCAGCAATAAAACTCTGAAGGGCTTTGCTCCCTAAATTGTTATTTGGTCAGATCACCTCCAGTTGCTTGACAGTTTGGGTGTATGGAAAGTGTCCAGGAAGGTTTGGAAGCTGGCAGACTGTTATAACCATGGTAGGATAGAATGCAAATAGCTATGACTACTGCAGCAGTGATCAATATGAAGAACATCTCCTTAGTGCCTCATCTGTGCATCCATCTGAAACATCTGCTGGGTTCCCACTGTTGTGATGAGCACACTCATCTGACATGTCTATATTTTTACCCTGCTATGTTTACTGGGCACGTTCTCACCAGACAAACTTCGGTCTTGTGCTACACTGAATACTGAATGACTTTTTTGATTCATTTATCAATTTTTATGTCATTTTTTGAACTCCGAGTGCTCCTTCTTATAGTTTTGCAGCATGCCTTTATTGCAGCACATGGTCAATTAACAGGTTACTTGTCTTATTCTCTACCACAACTCTCATAAATGTACTATGTAGGTGAAATCTTACCTGTCAACCTCTTAGTGCAAGAAATCTTGACAAAGCCTGGCAAAGGTCCAAAAATAGGGACATATTTCAAATATTGCTCTTATAAACTTAAAAAAAATTACTAGAGTAACAGGGTTTGTTTTAACATACATTTCTGAAGGATTTGAAACCTTAAACTCAAATGTATGCCATTATTTAGTGACTTCAATGCTCAGATCATTCTAGTGATTTGCCAGAAAGCCACACATTTTATGAGGAACAGACCACAAATATGAGACAAAAATCTGGGCATTATGCAAAACTCTGGACAGTTGAGAGGTATGGGAAAAATCTGTGTACTTACTGCCCTGGGTGTACCTCACTTGTGCTTATCATGACTTACTGGTCCATGCATGATTCACTGGACGTATACCAGTACCAGCACAATTTTGTTTTTTCATCAGGTGCCTGTTGCTCTTAAGAATAAGACACCCTACACAGAGAGACTGGTATTCAGTATATACTGCATCAAAGAATCTGTCTACAAATATTTTTAAGTTACTATGCATTTCAAGTAAGGATAACTTTTTAAGGAAAGCATGTTCTTGCACCCAAAGTATTGAGCGTTTTTTTTTTTTTTTTTTTTGTGGAAACAAACCAAAGCTAACTACACCCAAAAAACTTTTAAAGAATCCATAGAATCAAGAATTTCTAGGCAACTGAGTCCCATAGTCATTCACACCTTGCCAATACTGACCCTCTGGCCACATTCCTTTTCTGAAAGAGTCCTGGATAAATTTATGGCATACCTCTCAACCTGTAGACTTTGAAAATAGGAACAAAGGCCACTGAAAAGTAGGAACATCCAGTTAAAAAGCTGGATATCTAATTAGTATAAAATGTAATTGCAAATGGCACATAATTCTTCCTGCTTCAAGTATGAATGTGGGATCATGCTCAGAAACACATATTTAAAATGAGATCCAAAAATGATGGAAACATATACAGACATTATTAAAGAGACTGCAAAATCTGCAGACTTTAATGAAATGTATTGCAAAATTCTACTGCTTAAGGTAATTTATTCTTGCTTCAGAAAAGGAAGATGCAAGATGGTTGTCTTATTTTTATATCATTGTAACCACTAATATGTTGTTCATGTGTAGTGTACTTTTTTGTGTACTAGGCAACTTCAAAAATCACGTGATGAGGGGAATTCAGAAAATGATGTGGTGGAAGGATGAATCAAGCCATAAAAAGGGACATGCCTTCTGAAATACAGACCTCCTATGTAGGGGAAAATTACTTCTAAAATTGGAATTTTCCTCCCAAATAGGGATTGAGAGAGCTGATTTCTGGGTCCCCAACTAATCATCCAGGGTACATTTTAAGGATGATAGTGTATTTCACTGTTTAACCCACAAGAGAAGACTGTTCCAGATATGGGAAAGGCACCATGTGATGAATCAGTCTTTCCAGTGTTTTTTATTTACCTACTAATGAAGAGCTAAAATCCCTGGTTCTGGTATTGGTGGAGCTATTAGACTACAGATACAGGAGATACAAACAACTGCATCTCTAATGGCATGAAAGGAGAGGCGTAGGTCTCCCCTAAAGAGTTTATAAGATACTGGATAAAGGGACAATGCTTCCACCCTCTGTTAATAGCATAGGGCCATTAAGACCATTATCTTCTTAGGAAATTCTAGGGTACTTCTAATTGTTTCATTTCTCTCATAAGTTACATCATAGAAAGGGCATTGGATTCAACAACTGATCTAATCAATGCTGAATATAAGGGATCAATAATCTTTTTAGGTCTGGATGATATTCTCTTAGCAATTAACTGCACTGATTAGAAGGATTTTCTGACTGCTGTTGTTATATGTTGATCAAGAGAGGGGGGAATTTATCAGCATATGTTCCTAGGCCCCAAACTACCTTTACATTTTGTATTAGGGGAATTTTTTTATATTGGATGCTGAAGAGAGCACTTGTCAACCAACCATGACAATATTGTATTTTTTGCATTTGATTTAAGCCAACTTTCAATGCATATGTTCATAGGTTCATAGGAGGTTACTAGGCTAACATCCCAGAGCCCTTACAAGGCTAGCCATATTTATCCCGAGATACGTCAATTGTCAGTAGTTAGGTGAGAAAAGTTTGCAGAGGTAAAGGTCTATGTTAGTTAATACCAACTAAGTCTGTCCAGGAGGGGCATGAGTACCACCCCAGGAGTGAATTTGCATTCACCTTTTCATTGATCTAGACTGTGTTTGAAGAGGGTCAGGGAGGGGCTCTGTTTCACATGAATTGGAAGCTTGTTCCACAGAAGTGATGCATCTATCTGTCCAGCATGACCTGTTCATGTCAGAGACTAGGTTAGGATGCCTACAGTGAGTGACTCTCCTGTAGTATGATTTATGAATGTGGAGCATTTCCATCTGGGCTGGGTCAGAGGCTGCCCTGTAAACCAGGCATAGGTCATCCCTTAGGAAAGAGACAGACTACAGCGACAAGGCTTTCAGTCTATCCACATAAGACTTGTTTTACATATCCAGTAATTTTTTGGTGAGACACCTCTGTGGTTTCTCCAGTTGCTGCAGGTGTCTGGTGAGGTACATGCAAATGGGAACATTGTGCTCAATTATTGGTCTGATGAGGGCTGAGCATAATGAAATTATAACATCCTTAGATCTAGATGCAATTCCTTTACTTATAAGATGTGCCACATAGAAGAATTTCCTTACTACTATGGATACATGGTGGTCAAAGTTCAGATTGCTATCAGCCTGAGTACCCGGATCATGTACCACTTGGTCTACACTTAGTGTGGTGCAGTCTATAATATAATTATCAGTGATGTCAACTTTTTCAAAGGGAATAGTAATGCATTTAGCTTTAATCCATGACATTGGCACCAATCATCTCTCTGTGTTTATTTTGTCTGCACTATAGTAACATCATTGAGGGACTCATTTGCTCTCAATTTGCATTTGTCAGTGAACTTGTCCAATTTTGCCTGGACTTCTGAGAAATGAAATTCAGAACAGTAAGGGGCCCAGCACAGAACCCTGCGGTATGCCACTGGTGACTGGTATTTTGCTAGAGAGGAAGTCACCCACTTTGACAGCATGTGTCCTGTTGGTGAGTCAGTTGGCCAGTTGGCCACTCATCTGGTGATGTAGGGGTTAATTCCAAACCGGAAGAGTTTTCTTGGCTAGGTCAAGATAGATGGTTTGCACTGTCTTTCCCTCATCTGGGACCTTAGTGACTTTCTCAAAGAAGTCAATCATTTTTAACAGGCTTGATCTTACATTAACTAATTTGAAGTGGGCTGGGTTCAGAGTGTGGAGATTACGTATTTCATTGTTAATAAGGTCCATAATGATTTTTTGCATGGTCTTGCAGATGAGGCTGGTCAAGCTTAGCAGCCTATAATTCCCAGGGTTGATTGATGGTCCCCTTTTGTGCAGAGGGATTACTCTTGCTGTCCTTCATTCCACTGGATCATAGCCAGTTGTCTCGGTGACTGCACAGATGTCAGCATCTTCCAAAGTGAAGAGTGCTTATTGAGAGTGTAGTTTCTTGTTTAGACTCCTAGCATTAAGCAGCAGTACCTTGAGCTTATCTAGAGTGGATTTTGTTATGTTGGGAGGTTGGTTATTTTGACACTGCTTAACAAAAACACAATAGGAATGGCTAATGCCTTTGTCAGTATCAGAAAGCCTAGAGGAGACAGGTGCAGACCATCTCTGGCAAAGCAGCATGGCCTGTTGACCATGTTTTCTCATGCTGACAGATATTTGATTCCCTTGGACTGATACTAGAATCTAAGCCAATTGTTAAAGTCAGTCATTTTTTTATTTGTATTGTGGCATTATCCTCGGAGAGGGTAAAATGATGATTAAGGCTAGGCTTATACCTGCCTGTGACACATAATCTGAGAGCTCAATTGTTTCACAGTTCATATAGTCCAGTGAGGTACATCTGAAGGAATTCACCTCTACATGGACTCTGACGGAGTCATACCAGTACTTGTGACTGAGTGACTTGAGTGCTTGTGTGACTTAACAAATCCTGGCACCTGAAAAGCAGCAAACCGTAACTCACTCCTTATCCAGGCTGGTGAGGGGAACATCTGTGTTTCTCACAGTGGAATCACCTATGATCAGTACATTAGGTTTTGTGGTGTTATGCCTTAGGAGCTTATTTGTTGAGACACTGGTGTGTGCATTATTACATGTTGTGGTTGTTTTTTTGCATTGTTATGTGTGTAAGTGTTTCCATTTGGGAGGCCTATGATCTTTTGGTAAGCTGCTAGTGAGTACCCCCGCATGTATGAGTTTATGTGTCACGTCCTTATTTAATGTGAGAAGTGTGTGTGTGTGTGTGTGTGTGTGTGTGTGTGTGTGTGTGTGTGTGTGTGTGTGTGTGTGTGTGTGTGTGTGTGTGTGTGTGTGTGTGTGTGCTGACAACTTATTTGGCATTCAGTTTGTCCTTATGTGAGTCTTGCCTCAAATTTAATAGTGCAACTGCATCTCTCACATAAAGTATGCTCCCAGCCACTCTATTAGAACAAAAGTTAATATTGCACCATGGCTTTCTAAAGATACCAAAATTTCATTTAGAAACAAAGCATGGGCCACCTACCAAAAAACAAAAGCCCACTTGATCAACTAAGATTCAAACAGATAAGGAATAACACCAACAAATCCATAACCTTAGACAAAAAGAACCACTACTACCATCTACTGCACAAACACCAAAACAAACCTCAAAAGTTCTGGACAGGAATAAACAAACTACTCCACCCAGGCCAAACCGACACTCCACCCCCCTCAACTTCCCAACAAAAATCCCCAGTAGACATTGCTAATAACTTCAACAGCTTCTTCACAGAGAATATCCAGTCTCTAACCAGTCAACTCTCTCCCAATGGCTCTAATTCTGATGTAGCCACACCCAGCACCCAAACATACTTTACCTTCCAACCTGTTTCTACTCAACTTATTCATGCCCTACTTTAGAAACTAAGACCCACCACCCTGGCTGCCAACCCCCTCCCAGCAGACTATCTGCAAAAGGCTGCTGACACCATAGCCTATCCCATCTCTATCTTGATCAACAGAGCTATATCTGAAGATACTGTACCCACTATATGGAAAATCTCCTATGTCACACCTCTCCATAAAGGAGGTAGTTCTACTGAACTGTCAAACTTTAGATCCATAGCTATTCTGTCACCTCTAGCTAAAATTATGGAGAAGTGTATACACATACAGCTCATGCACTACCTCACACACAACAAGCTGTTGTCCAGCTTTCAGCATGACTTTAAGTCACACCACAATACTACTTCAGCCCTCCTCTCATTCTCTAACGTCATTAACCACAACCGCAATAATAACAAACTATACTCAGCACTCTTTCTAGATATATCCATGGCTTTTAACATGGTTGACCACAAAATGCTTATAAATACCTCAAAGGCCTTCTCCTTAAACAACCATGCACTCCAATGGTTTCAATCCTACCTGCAGGGCAGGCAACAGGCAGTCCTATGGCAGGACAAGCTACAATCTTGCCTACCCATCACATTAGGAGTTCCCCAGGGCTTGATACTAGGACCCCTGCTTTTCTTCATCTTTATCAACGACCTTCATTCAGTCATCCCAGATGCTACCTGCATTCAATATGCAGAAGACTCCAACTTGATTTGTTCTGACACCTCACCAGTTACTTTATTCACATTAACCCAAATTATCTTCACTACAGTGGAAAATGGCTCTCCAATCAACATCTAATCCTATACCCCAACAAAGCTAAGTTGCTCCTCTTCTGCCCCACATGCAGGACCTCCCTGCCAGCCTTCAACATAACTGCTAACAATGGCACTATTATCTCCCCAGAAGCCCAAACTAAACCACTGGGTGTCAAAGTTGATAACCTAAAGTTTGATGTGCATATCAATCAAACTATCAAAACCATTAATAAAAAACTCGTCTCTCTTTACAGAATCAAACCTTTCCTTATCCCACTTGCTAGAACTGCAATTGCCCATCCCATCTGCTATCAGCTCTTCTCTAGGCCTCACCTCTATTCTCCAACTTAAACAAAACAGATCTTAATAAACTGTCATCCTGCTATAACCACATTGCCAGATTTGTTACTGGCACAGCCTACCGGACACACCACTGTCACAACCTAAATTGCCTAGAATGGCTTGAACTGTCAAGCCTACTGCAGTTCAACCAGCTAATAGTGGCACATAAAGTCCTTTACCAATCAGAAAATACACCTGCACTAAAAATTATTATCAGCCCCTACACCAGCACCCAGCCACTGTGATCATCTACTAGACACCTAGTTCAAACATACATATCCAACTACTCAGCTGGGGACTCTCTGTTTGCCAACTCTGTTGGAAAAATATGGAACAGACTCCCAGCTGACTTGACCCTAAAACCCTAACTAACTCAATTCAAAAACAAACTCAAGAAATACTTCAAAACTCATTGGTTATGTCCTTCACTAACCCCAACTAGTGACCTCTCTATTTCTTAGGTGCCTTACCTTCAACTACTTCTAACTTTTCTCTACCACTCCATTTCAGGAAGGGTCAATTGTATAACTGCTGCTCAGTGTGTCTTAAACCTGAATGTAATTTTATGGATGTTTAACTTTGAAAATAATGTTATGTTTTGTAAAGTGTTTTATAATAAGTACTATATGTGCTAAATGCTGGTATTGCTTATGACTGTAATCTACTTGAAACTAGCATTTACTAAATGTTCGATGTGTATTATTATCTTGGGGCTTTTCTCCCCGGGCCTCCACTGAAAATGGAACTGTATCCAGTCGGACTATCCCGGTCAACAAATGTAAAATAAATAAATAAATAAAATAATAAATAAGTATCTGTCTGTTTAAGGAGTAAATGGGTATCAGTATACATGAGACAATTGCTACATTGATTCATAGGTTCATAGGCTGGTACTAGGCTATCGACCCTAGGGTCTATACAAGCCTAGCCATAACAATTTCCTGGCTATTTCTTTTCACACTATTTATTTCCCTGGACCCCTGTCTAACAGGGTGACTGACGTGATCCCCAGGGTGAATTGCCTTTCTCCCATCCAATCATCAAGGTTCCTTTTGAAGAGGGCCAAAGAGGCATTCTGCTTGACATGTATGGGCAGTCTATTCCAGAGTCTTGGGAGTCTCTGGGTCAGGAACCTATCCCTCCAGCATGTTTTGTTTATTGTGATGACAAGGTTTAGATCTCTGGAGCATGTGGCTCTGAAGGATTGGGATTTCTTTAAGTGCAGCATGTCCAACAGCTCTGGGTTTGACATGGCCTTGTATGTTAAGCAGAGATCGCCTCTGAGTAGACGATATGCGACAGAGTATAGCTGGAGTTTTTTAAGGCGGTCAGCGTAGGGCATCTGCTTTAGGCCTGTGATTCTTTTAGTGAGGTATTTTTGTGGCCTTTCCAGTTGTTGCAGATGTCTTGAGAGGTACATACCAAATGGGGCATTGTATTCTATAATGGGTCTAATGAGGGATGAGTACAGTGGGACAATGACCTCCTTTTTTCTGGATGAAAATCCCTTAGTGATGAAGTGTGCCACATAGAAGGATTTCCTGACTGTTGTGGTGATGTGGTTATTGAAGGTGAGACCACTGTCCACCAGTGTTCCTAAGTCTCTTATCACACTTTCGGTGTTTAATGTACGCCCACCTATGTGGTAATTCACGGGTACATGTTTTTTCCCAAAGGGAGTAACTATACATTTCTTGGCATTGAGCTTGAGCCCATGGCTCTGTCAGTAAGCCATTTGGCAACCCATCGAGTGATGTAGGGATTAATGCCCAGCTTAGTAAGTTTATCCATAATTCCAGAGTGGGGGATGGTGTCAAAGGCCTTGGCGAGGTCCAGATAGGCTGTGTGGATTGCCTTACCCTCGTCCATTGCCTAAGAATGCCTATGACTATCAGGCTGTCTATGATAGCAGGCTCTTAATGTATGCTTAATCAGGGAAGGAGATGGGTTAATTTGACATGACTGTTCTTGTAGTGCCGAGACTACAAGATGGACCTATACTTTGTGTAGGCTAAGGCTGATCAAAAAGGTAACACTGATCAGTGTTCAACTGAGTTGCTTCTGAATATGTAGTTCCCCTGGATAATTTTCCTTCCGTCAGATTTTCTTTCCCTTTCACCCATCTCGCTTCAAATACTTTTTTTCTTCTCATTTCTCAAAGTAACATTTATTTGCATCTTTTTTTTGTTTTGAAAGTACATATAGCAAGTATCAAAAAAAAGGTTTTTTTTCTAGTTTATTGCACATTTTTTCTTTAATCTGACACAAATCTGTCATGTGCACATAGCCTTATAATACTAATTTCAGTATGTTTCATACTCTATATCATTCATGTATTTTGATATGATTTTGTTATATCATCATGTTGCTTTTTTATTTTTTCCTCTGTGTATGATTTTGCACTTTGTCAAAATTGTTAAATATATTTTTTAACAATGTTAAATATTTTGTGTCAGTATGGACCTTTTCTCCCCGGGTGTCCACTGAAAATGGGTTACCTGCCCAGATGGACACTACCTGGTCAACAAATGTAAATAAATAAATAAATTCTAGAGGGTCTGTATTATAGCAACGAATGATCAGATAATCAAACGTTGTTATATCGACCCCTAAATGTCAAAAATCCAAAACAGCGAACAACCAGAATAGCGATTTTTTTCCCCCATGGGAAAATAAATCGCTGTTCCCACCACACCCCACCACACCCTACTTAAATATACCAACTCTGAGATCGCACTACAGTGGTGGAAATGGCACAACATGGACAGATGGCCCAGAGATTTCTTTCTCTGGGAAAAAAAAATGCTGTTCTGGCCATTTGCTATTTTGCTGGTTCGACATGTTGTGTTCGTTCTAACAGCGTTCAATCATCAAATCATTTGCTGTTCTAAAGTAGACCCATTTTAGAGCAGCAGAAAAGCTTGGAAGGGTTGGACTGACAGCTGTTTATGGAAAACTGATCTTCTAGGCTTTTGCATCTATAGGGCACTGCTAACTGCTGCTGCAAGAAGAGCAGCACCACTCAAATATGAGGCTTAAATATGAGCAAACAGAAAGAAGTTTTAAGCTAACAGCCAATCAGGAACGTACACAATAAGCCTTCTACCAGCATCTCCCAGCTCAGACAGGTTAGATCAGCACACGTCTGCCACAAGGGTGCAGAAAAACACCTTCTTGATATAGGACACTTGGTTTGGAGCCCAAGTGTAACAAGATCACACAAACTACCTACAACAGCCCTAAAGATACAGTGTAATACAGCACAATTAACTATTGAAAGCAGCAGCAGACAATACAGTTTTCTTTAAATGGCTAAAGTACAGTCACAGTATATCAGATAAGTGCAAAAAGATACTTAGAGCCCGTTTGTATGCTTCCCAGCTCAGACAGACCAGGTAAACACCTACTGCCACTAGACGAATAATCCCAGTCCTCCTAACCTAAAAGCACAGGAAAGGAGTTTCCAGAGTGAAATGCTGCCATAAAAAAAAATTAAAACATATAACATTTTACCACAAAGAAACTTAAAATTACAGATACACTAGTATACTTTAAACATCTTATAAAAGTATGATTATTCAGTAAAAGTCTTTGGTTTATATAAATGAGCCAAGAGCCACTCAACTGTACAGAATGTATAAAGGCACTGAATATAAGATAACCTTATTAATAAGCCCACCAGCCAATAAAACTACATGCAGAAATCTCAAGTGTTCCCCAACCTAAATAGACAAGGCTATGTGCACTAGATGGAAAATCCACTGATGTTTTGGTGCAAAAACAAGTGCTTGCTAGAGTATAAAATACACTACTTTATCCAACAACTAGCTAGATAATGAATTCAGAGAAAGTAAACTAGCAGAATAGACAATGAGAGGCAGAATGCACTTTCTCAATATAAGCACAATGAAATGCAAATAAATAATTCAAGATATTAAAAGCAGTGTAGAAAGGGAGGAGCTTATTAAGCTCAATTTACAGTCTATGCGGGCAGCTTAAAATCACCAGGTTTAAAAAAACAGAAAAACAATGGAGAGGGATGGTGGATGGGAAAAGCTTGCAGGGAATTACCAGCAGTGCTTTAGTTTATGCAGCAGGCTTGAAAACTCAGAAAAAGACAAAGGCCTAGAAATTCACTGTGTATTTAAGTATCACGCAAACAATTTAGCCAGTGAAAAAAATGCAAAATGTGCAGTCTAGCTAATTTAAGTGTCTATCTCTTACATAGAACAAAAGCACCAGGCCAAGCAGATGTTTAAAACAAAAAAAAAATGGACCAGGTAAACAAAAAGCAATATTTTCATTCATAGACATGAAAAATACAGGTTTACGTTCTTCACCCAGCATGGAATCACCAGCAGTGATTTAGTTTTTATCACAGATAAGTTTTTGTTGAAGGGTGTGGATGTTATAGGGGAACTTGACAATAAATCCCAGTGCAGTCACCTGCAAACTTGATTAGCCTGAGATCCTGATTTCTGGTCTGGGGATCAAAAAAGTGAATGCTAAAAATACATGGTCTAAACACTGACCCTTGGAGGACACTACTGGTTATCTTCATGCTTTCTGATGAGGTGTCTCCAACTCAAACTATAAGGGCTCTATTGTTTTGCTTATTTGGTATTCCATTTTACCACATAGTGATCTATGTTTAAAACATTTAACATGCTAACAATGTCTGCTTGGGATATAGTGTTGGATGCACTGGTCAGGTCAAGATGTGCTATGAAAACAGCATGACCACTGTTGACAGCCTTAATAACCCTTTCAAAGAAGTTAACCAAATTCATTAGGCAGGATCTTCCCTTGACAAAGTAGATATGCTGAGAATCAAGACTGATAAGATTTTTGATATATCATTTTATGAAGTCAGTTTTAATGTATTTCATGGCTTTAAAGATGAGGACCATCAGGCTGATGGGTATGTAATTCCTAGGTTGGGCAGTAGGGCCACCCTTATGGATAGGCATCACCACTGCATTGTGCCAAATGTCAGAGACAAAAACTTGTAATTATACTTTGGTCAAACCGTTTGAGAAGTAGCTTTGTGAGGGCATGCATTGCACTATATATTGAACTTTTAGGTATATTGCCATGCCCCATGGAAAAATATTTTTGGGTTACCATAGTGCCTTCAGCATGTTTGTTTATTTGTTTTAATAAAGGATGTAAGGGATTCAGGGATTTGTGGACTTTGGATAGAAGTCTCTAGAGTCAATATTAGCACTGAATTTGTTTGTATTTTGGCAATATCTATTGGGTATAAATGGAAGTTCAGATGAATTCTGGCTGTTGTTCCTTAGTTTGCTAATGTCGCTAAAGAAGGGATTTTTAATTACATTTAGCTTTAGATGCTTGTGACAAAGGGAGAAACTGCCAGCCCAGCCAGCTGGAATTTGTAAATATTTTTATGTCATTGGTGAATATCAAAATGATTTGTGTAAGATGCTTGTGATACAAATGTATTAGAACTGTTATGTCATGTACATCAAAGTGGTTTGTACAGATATGTGTGTTGAATAGGTATTTTATAAAGTACTTAAGCTTAAAATGTAACCACAGTGTGCCCTACTTTAATAGAACAGAAATGTACATGCACTATTTTAACTGTTTAAATGTATATATTTTAACAGTGGAAACCTGGAATACAGGGGGTTAACATCAGAAAAATAGCTGAAACTAAACTACTTTATGGCTGCACAATAAAAGATAGTATCGTTCAGTTTCAATGCAGCAAGGCGAAACAATGTCTAAAACTAGGGTGCTTTCTGTATTGTCTCTCGGGTGAAATAATTACTAGTCTTGACATGTGAAGGAATATAATTGTTTTATGACTTCCAGCATCTGCCAAAGATCTGTGGTCTATGTATTTTCACAGGTAGATGCTAAATATTGTCTGCTTCCAGCAGTGGGGGTTTCACCTGGGATAGATTCAGATGACAAGAAATTGTCATTCTGCAAGCTATCCCAGCAGTAATATTTGAGATATTAATTTGAAAACTCTCTTAGAGAGAGAGGGCATTCTGTATTCGGTCCTGGGCCTGATAAGAACCATTCAGCACATATGCCTTGCTCTAATGAAGTAAGATTCTAGGGAACAGTATAATTCTCTTAGATATAGTCAGGAATATAGCAAAGCTTAGTTTAGATGTTTTTCTTTATTTATTTGAGACTGTTCCGCAATATTGTTTTAAATATTTCCAGTGGTTTTGAACTCTGATGTCACTGTGAATATATACCGAGTACTTTATTTTTCTTTTATTATTTATTATTAAATATATTTAAACCTTTCATTGTGGCTGATCTGTCTAGAGATATTTAAGTTTTGAGAGTATGTGCATATTTATTTGGTGACACTGTGCAGGCCACTGCCATTTGTATTAATATTGATATAACATAGTAAGATTGAACGTCCTTTATTAAGGGCCTTAAAGTAATTGATAAGGAGTTGGCTGGTGGCAGTGATAACTACCTTATAGTATGGGCAAAAGGGGGCATAGCTAGTAAAGCTGTGCTAACCTTTCCCAAGTGTGTGTGTGTGTAAATCAAATGTCAAAGAGTGTGTGTATCAGCTACTTGGGCAGGGAAACTAATTTCTGCTTGGACAGAGTGGGTGCTGGAGGTCTTGGCTTGGTCAGTCAGCTGAGATCTCAATTCTATAGCTGTGCCAGTGGGGAGTCTTACTGGGGATCTTTAGAAGGAGGGAGAAACCATCCCCAGACTGAACGTGGTCTCTGTGAGCTCTTAAGTGATATTGCACTTGATGCAGAGAGCTTCATCTGCAAATACTGTGTGTGTACTTGTTATTCTTTCAGTGTACATCCCCCACTGTTGCCAGTGGTGAGGATTGGGGCTCCTTGATTACTGGTCCAGTGGTGGGTCAATGTAATGCTGTCCAAGGTTAATGGATTGCTTCAGTAGATCTAATAATATTTTTGAAGTTGTTAATAATATTTTTGAAATTACCCATCATATGAGTGGTTTTGGATTGCTGTATAACCTAAACATTTTTCCTTTTGTTGTGATGTCTATTTATGTTGCTTGGCGAAAAATGTGATTTTTTTTTTAATTTCTGAATTCATTTTGATCTGCTTGGGGCTGCCAACTCTGTGCATTTATTTAACTTGGGCAAGAGCTCCTTTGTGAATTGACTTGCATTTTTGTCATGTTATCATTTTTATTGACAGCATGGTTCAGAATAACTCTACACTCAATGCTTTGAATGTATTATTTACATGTCAGTATGCATTTGTCTTCTGAACATTAGCTGTAAAGGGCTTACTCCAGTGCCACTGTCTGGAGTTCCTCACAATGCCATAAGACCTCTGTCAGGATTGGTTTGTGTTAATATCATTTTTGGCTGTTGGCACTGCTCTCTCAACGTTCATAGGTTCATAGGTTCATAGGTTCATAGGTTCATAGGTTAGTACTAGGCTATCAGCCCTAGGGCCTATACAAGCCTAGCCATAACAATTCCCTGAATATTTCTTCCCACATTATTTACTTTCCTGGACTCCTGTCTAGCAGGGCGACTGACGTGATCCCTGGGGTGAATTTCCTTTCTCCCATCCAATCATCAAGGTTCCTCTTGAAGAGGTCCAAAGAGGCACTCTGCTTGACATGTATGGGCAATCTATTCCAGAGTCTGGGGAGTCTCTGGGTCAGGAACCTATCCCTCCAACATGTTTTGTTTATTGTGATGACAAGGTTTAGATCCCTGGAGCGTGTAGCTCTGAGGGATTGGGATTTCTTTAAGTGTAGCATGTCCAACAGCTCTGGGTTTGACATGGCCTTGTATGTTAAGCAGAGATCGCATTTGACTGCGTTTGACTGCAGATAGTGAGGACTAGATGTAGTATGGGTGAAACTATTGCCAGGAAGAGCCCGTAAAGTCAGTACATGAACTTCTGCCTCTTCCAGTCAGACATGTCCTGAAATCTTCCAAATGAAACTCGCTAGACATACATTATGTACATGCTTCTTTCATCTGTTTATTTGGTATACCATACCTAAAAATTCAGTCTTAAAACTGACTATTGTCATGGTTGATACATGAATTATTTATATATCACCAGAGTAAGGCAACAACAACAACTTATATTTGTCTCTAAACTCACAGAAGCCAGCAGCTAACGTTTGCCAAAGACCTTGTGGTAATAGTGCTAGCATACGTGGCTCTCATTTTTGTGATGGCTTATACATAATACAGAGATGACACTATTACACCAGGCTAACTATGCAATGGTTGATGTTTGGCCACCACACTGAAATTTGGGTTCATTCTTAGCAGTTAGTGAAACATCCATCCATCCATCCATCCATCCATCCATCCATCCACAACCCCTTTCCCATTTTTCTTGCACATGAGGTTGGGGTGTCACTTCAACCATCACAATCATCTAGAGCCAAGGTTTACACCATTGGCTGGCTAGCCCTGTTGTGGTAATTCTTCCACACCACACACTCACACCTATGTCCAATTTAGAGTATTCAGTCCACCTATTGCAGGTCTTTGAAATGTGGTAGGAAACCAGAGCACTTGGAGGAAACCTACATGCACACAGGGAGGATATGCAGACTCCATACAGAAGGCACCCAATCTGAGACTTGAACCAGGGGACTTCAGGCTGTGAGGCAGCAACACTATCCACTGCACCACTATGACCGTAGTGTATTTTATGTAACAGTTCCGCACATTCAGGTAGGGATACTATGATTCTGACTTCATCTAACACTAAACCATAATGCTCTGATAGCTGCACTTTAACTGTGTAATACCTATACATGAGCTGTTTGATTTTTCAAACTGTTTTATTTTTCAAGCTGTTTGGCACTCCATTTCACACAAGATGGATAACAGCTTACAAATCTTCATGACATCTGGTAGCTTGATTAAGCTTGTCTAGTCTTCTAGTAGTTACAAGTGTAGTCACCATCATGCTTTGCACAAAAGTGGCAATGTCATATTCAGTATTATATAATGACTGATTACTTAAAGGATTTTGACACGTCACATTGGTGACAGCTAATTGCATTTAAGGCCAATATTCTGCTTTGGCATTAAACCTTGTTAGTTCTTTAACAGTCTCTGTCACCCAGAACTAGATCCAGGACTAAGCAACCTAGGTAGCTGCCTAGGGTCTGTTGGCTGGGGGGTGGGGGGTGCTGGCCATGGGAGATGGTGCAGCATTTAATTTTTATTTTAAAAATTGCACATGTTTTTAACAGTGTTCTTTAATAATGCAACACATGCAGAATTTAAAGTTGCTTTTGGATTCTTCTTAATAAATGCTGAGTGTTTCATTCCCAAGACATGAAGAACATATCTGCCTTTCATTAAGGTGTGTGTGTGTGTGTGTGTGTGTGTGTGTGTGTGTGTGTGTGTGTGTGTGTGTGTGTGTGTGTGTGTGTGTGTGTGTGTGTGTGTGTAATGTTCTTCTTAGTGATTGCAGGTTAGTTAATTAACTTGCTCAGTCTCAAATCCTGTAAATTGGGTACAGGAAAAGAAGAGCCTGAATCCTTTACAGTGACTACCAGACTACCCAAGCATTTAAGTGTATTTTTCATGGCATTGGGAGGTCAGTGCATTTTTCATTCAAAGCATTTTTCAAAAGATTGTGAGTTTTAATGCATTTTTGAAGGAATTGTGAGTTTCTGTCAATTTTCAAGAAATTGTGAGTTTCAAGGGAAGAGAAGATTGCCGTTGCTCATGCTAAATCTGTTTTAATGTGTAAGTTTTTTCTTCAGCAAATAAGTGTTTGCAGTATGCAACTTGAAAGGAGCGTCAGAAACACAATAAGTAGTATATCCCCTTTGCTGTATAAGGCTGTGGGTTCTACTCCCACACCAGGTTGATGGATTGCTAATTCTGCAATGTACTTTAATGGAGGATGGTGGTGCTGCACTCCTGACTGTGTCCACATTTGGATGAGATGTCCACTAAGTATGAACCTATTCCTGGTTTTCCAGCCATTCAATATTGCAATATTACCAGCTTACCATTTTTTTTAATGTAATATAGACAATTTATTCTTCAAGGACAGCAGGAATTGAATTTGTAGATGAAACACTGAACTGTAAAGTTGTTTGCCAGCAGTGATCTGTTCAATAGTTACAGATATCTTTAATGTGGAAGTATTCAGATGATGTTTACTTCTGCAGACATTATGTACATTGCCTGATATTTTTGGATTGTAATGAATATTGAGTGGTTTTTTATGGTAGAAATATTCTGAAATGGTTAGTTTCCTCATTATTGGTTCACACGTTTTGTTTCATTGCTTACTGAAAAAATACTCAAAACTACAAATTTAAAACACACTCTAAGTGGTGCTGTATTATACAAAGAATATAATTTAATACAATCAGGAAGGTGAATCAAAGAACACATGCATGTATGCATGGTCCTAAAAATGTGTGCAAGGGGTCTATGGTTTGGAAACAGTCAAAGGAAACTTAGTTCTCTACTGTCCATATGCATTTTCTTTGAATGAGGGTTTCAATTTTGTTTCAAGTGCAGAGATGTTTGCTGTTCATGCCAAGACTGTTTTCATTCTGACACTGCATTCTTTTGTTTAGCAAATGGTTGTCAATGTTTGTGCTATAAAATTATTTGAAATAACAGTTTTAGCATAAATCCAAATATCTGTAATTGTTGTAGAAGAAGAAAATAGTATGCACACTGATGGGTTTGAACAGTGTGCATGGTAACTTGGGAGAAATAGACAAGTAATTGGACACTGGAATGGCTGCAAGGGGACCCAATCCATTACCCTGCATAGGGCTCAATTTGGCCATGACCTGGCTCTGCTTTCACATTGGTGGCATGTTCTCTAAGTTAACCACCAAATCCAATCCGCAAGCACGAAACCACTTAGCTCGAACAGAGAATGGGAGACAGATGTCAACTGACAATGTATTTATTAATCCAACAATAAACAAACCAGTTGATGACAGTACAATAATAGAAATAAGAGACCAGGTTAAGCGCTTTCATCTGACTGTTTCAGACTTCCTCAGAACCAATGAAAACATGATAATAGGTTCATTTATACCACAATTTGGCACCAAAACTGTCAATTATAACATAAATTAATATCTTAAAATATGTACTATAAATAAATATGTATAAATATAAACTGTTCACCTAAAAGCTGCCTGATGTATATAGTTTATATGTGAAATATATGATTAAAATCTATGCATGAACATAAAAACACAATTTTTAAAAAATCAATTTCACACAACCTAATTATGAATATTCAAATACATTATATGCGTATATAAAAATATATATAAAAAAAATATATATATTGAACTTCTATAAGAACACTACCTAAGCTTACTTCATAATTAAAAAGGGTTTTAAACTGATATATTCATTGATGCCTGGGGGAGTTGTAGCATCAAGAATAATCTGCCACTTGTTTTCCAATAAACTAAGATATACTTTCCAATTACCCATGTCATGTGTTGTCTCTACTCTGTCTATAATTGTGAACTTAAATGTATGTTCTTTACCCTTATCAATTGCATGTTTGCTGAGTGCATTTTTAATGTCACCTTTTTCCACTTTGTACATGTGCTCATAGATGCGGGTTTTTAACTTTCCTTCAGTCTTCCCAATGTAATAAGCTGAGCAGCAGGTGCATGTAGCGAGATATACCACCCTCTGGGTATTACAATTCCCTGCTGCGCATCTACACTTACTTTTAATACCATTATTAAGAAAAATAGTTTTACTCTCATTTATATATTTGCATTGTCGGTAAGCACCACATTTACTCATACCCTTTTTGACGTTACCTATATTCTTTATGTATGATCCACTTTCCAATATCTTTTTGATATTTTTTGATGTTTTTAATACTACTACTGGGTGGTTCCCGACTATTGAACCAATCATCTCTGTATTAGTTAATAATTCCCAATGTTTACGTAAAATCTCTTTTACAATATTGGTGTATGCGTTAAACATAATGACGCATACCTTCCTGTTCTCTTGTTTGTTTGTTTCCTTGTTCGGTCTGACCTGCCCTAAAAGGGGGGGATACTTATTGCCCATTGATTTTAACGACTCAACTACATCATCGAGCATTCTTTTGGGGTATTCACGATCAACAAACATCTTATATATAAGGTCCAATTCATTGACCATATCTTTCCTTAACGATGACATCCGGGCTGCCCGTATACACTGCCCCTTTACAACGTTCTTAAAAATATGTGGAGGGTGGTTGCTCCCAAATTGGATGTAATCATTAGAGAATGTAGGCTTCCTATACAATTTGGAAGAGAATCCACCCACTTCTTTTTTAATGTAGGTGTCTAAATATGGGATCCCTTCCTTACTAGTTTGGAAAGTAAATTGCAAGAATTCAGTCGTATTGTTTATATACGTGATAAATTGAGGTATAATATCACTTGGTCCATTCCAAACTATAAATAAATCATCCAAAAACCTGGAGTAGAGAGATATATATTTATAATATTCACTAGTGAATACAAAATTATGTTCCTACTCTAACATAACCATATTGGCAAATATGGGTGCACAGGAGGCACCCATAGCAATCCCTCTGGTTTGTCTGAAATATTCTCCTAGATGTTGGATGTAATTATGATCTAGGATGAGACTCATCATATCAACTATTAGATTTATCTTGTCCCAAGTTAGCCCAGAGAATTTCCGCATGCTATTGCTAAAGTATTCTAATCCAATGATATTCGGTATACATGAAAACAAATCCTTAACATCAATAGTGATGAATGTAATATCTTCTCTCCAAATGCCTGGTGTTAACTTACTTAGAAAGTCCCAAGAGTCTTTGATCAAATGTGGGACATTAGTATAAATGTGCTTGGTCCAATGGTTGATGACCACCCCGATATTGAAAGTTTTGGATTGGGATCCAGAAATGATAGGCCTAAATGGGGGTTTATTCATACATTTGTGTAATTTGGGTATACCAACAATGCTAGCCATCTTGGGGTACTCATTTCTAATGAAATTGTATGTATCATTGGTGATGCGGTTGTCCAACAGGTACTCCTCAATGACCAAGTCGATCCTATGATAACCTATATGAATTTGGTTAATGGACACTTCCTCATAATTGCCTGAATGAAATAAGATCTCATGTATTTCTTTTTGGTACTGAAGGGTATCAAATATAACTATCCCCCCCCCCTTATCAGGCTTCATGATGCGGATGTTTTTGTTCATGATAATACTGTCTAGAGTATTTCTCTCTTCCTTAGTTAAATTATCATGAAACACATTAGTATGACTGTTGTTCTTTTTGATGTTATAGTTTAATTCATATATTTCCCTGCATACCACTTTCTCAAATGTATATACTAATGGGTTGGCTATCGGAACATAAGTACTTGGTTTAACTATTTTCTGTTGTTGTAACTGAGTATCTTTTACTTTGTCTTTATCGAAAAATTGTATGGCCAAATTAAGTCGTCTACAAAATAACTTGATTTCTTTGATGGTATCATATAAATTAAAACCTGTACTAGGGATATATTTCATACCTTTTCCGAATAATAAAAAGAAGCTTTCAGTAATTGTGAAGTCCGTGTAGTTATATACTTTTAGTCCATTATATGTATGTATCTTTGGTCTGCTTTCTTCTTTATCATTAGTCGCTACCTCTGGGATATTACTTGTATTTTGGGTATGGCACCTTGCTGGCTCACCATCTGTATTAATATTAATCTGACTAGACAAAACCTTAACTTCATCTATCTTAACGGAAGCTTTTACTTTCTTCTCTGCATTGGTTTTGGGGCTGGATATTACCTCCCCCCTTGAAAATTTGTATCTGCATTAAACCTTAAATTTCTTCCTTTTCCTTCATATTGGGTGTCATAATTATTCATTTCTTCTCTATTATGTGGCCACACATAAACTCTCCCACTTTTATAATGTTCGGTGTCCCTTTCAAATTTTTGTAGTTTCCTATTAAAAACACTGTTTGCCCTAGTATTGGCAATGTGAAATTGTTTAGTATATAGTTCGTGCCATTGTTCAAAATTTGTGTCATGTAATATATCTTCATTCAATGTTTCAAGTTCATTAAATAGCACCATAATCTTCTCATCATTGCATTTTATAATTAATTTAATATACATGAACCCAAAGTTATCAAACAGTTTGTTAAAATCCTGTATCACTGTAAGATTATATGCAATTCCTAATGGCAATTTAAAAAAACGTAAGCCTTTAGGGACTAACTGTGCTTTCAGACATTTGTCTAAATAAGCATTGTCTATTTTAGTACACTTTAATTGAATCAATTTTTTACCTAATGCATACATTTTAGTTTTGATTCCATCTGATACATAACTATGAACATTTCTATTAAAAACATTGTGTGTATCCACTTTATCTATAAAATCAAATTCATCAGCAATAAATTCTTGAAACACTTCATTATATTTGTGAACATTGCCTTTACTACTTCCAGTAGTTTTGTTGCCAAAAACTCTTTTGGTAGTATTCAAATTAACATAATTTGGGCTTGATACAACATTGACAGTACCTTTTGTTTTCTCAATGCCTTTTCCGGTAATATGTGAATATGTTTTCATGTTATCTCGCTGTTTAGGGCGTGCTCCCAACCGTTGGTTTTCCCTGGAATGGTGGAATAAGCTGAAATCAAAAGTGAATTCAGCTTCCGACACACCTAATCCATTTGTTTCCTTCAAGTCCACATTAGCTGTATGAGTTTTATCGCTGCACATGACTTGTCCATTAGGGATATCCATAGAGCTATTGATGGAAACACATTCAGCTACAAACGTTGAATTCTCCTGAGCAAATTGTGGTATAAATGAACCTATTATCATGTTTTCATTGGTTCTGAGGAAGTCTTAAACAGTCAGATGAAAGCGCTTAACCTGGTCTCTTATTTCTATTATTGTACTGTCATCAACTGGTTCGTTTATTGTTGGATTAATAAATACATTGTCAGTTGACATCTGTCTCCCGTTCTCTGTTCGAGCTAAGTGGTTTCGTGCTTGCGGATTGGATTTGGTGGTTTGCTATTTCTGTTTTGTTCTTGGTCGTTGTTATGGCTGACACGAACCCCACCGAGGCTTCATGGAGCAGGGAAGAATTCACGTCATTACGTGCGGAAGTCACCACACTTCAAACGGACGTTCATAGACTGCTTGAGCTGGTTGGCAAACTTGCGGAATCTGTGCAGTCTGCGAGGAATGTAGTTACAACAACAACTCCTACAAATGTGGAGGTTTTACAGGAGAATTCAGCGTTTGTAGCTGAACGTGTTTCTATTAACAGTTCCATTGATATTCCTAACGGACAAGTTATGTGTAGCGACAAAACTCAAACAGCAAAAGTGGACTTGAAGGAAACTAATGGATTAGGTGTGTCGGAAGCTGAATTCACCTTTGATTTCAGCTTATTCCACCATTCTAGGGAAAATCAACGTTTGGGAGCTCGCCCCAAACAGCGAGACAACATGAAAACATACTCACACATTACCGGAAAGGGCATTGAGAAAACAAAAGGTACTGTCAATGTTGCATCAAGTCCAAAGCATGTTAATTTAAATACTACCAATCGAGTTTTTGGACACAAAACTACCGGTAGTAGTAAAGGCAATGTTCACAAATATAATGAAGTGTTCCAAGAATTTATTGCTGATGAATTTGACTTTTTAGATAAAGTGGATACACATAATGGTTTTAACAGAAATGTTCATAGTTATGTATCAGAAGGAATTAAAACTAAAATATATGCATTAGGTAAAAAATTGATTCAATTAAAGTGTGCCAAAATTGATAATGCTTATTTAGACAAATGTCTGAAAGCACAGTTAGTTCCAAAAGGGTTACGTTTTTTTAAATTGCTATTAGGAATTGTATATAACTCTACAGTGATACAGGATTTTAACAAACTGTTTGATAACTTTGGGTTCATGTATATCAAATTAATTATGAAATGTAATGATGAGAAAATCATGGTTTTATTTAATGAACTTGAAACATTGAATGAAGATATATTACATGACACAAATTTTGAACAATGGCACGAACTATATACTAAACAATTTCACATTGCCAATACTAGGGCAAACAGTGTTTTTAATAGGAAACTACACAAATTTGAAAGGGACACCGAACATTATAAAAGTGGGAGAGTTTATGTGTGGCCACAGAATAATAGAGAAGAAATGAATAATTATGACACCCAATATGAAGGAAAAGGAAGAAATTTAAGGTTTAATGCAGATACAAATTTTCAAGGGGGGAGGTACTATCCAGCCACAAAACCAATGCAGAAAAGAAAGTAAAAGCTTCCATTAAGATAGATGAAGTTAAGGTTTTGTCTAGTCAGATTAATATTAATACAGATGGTGAGCCAGCAAGGTGCCATACCCAAAATGCAAGTAATATCCCAGAGGTAGCGACTAATGATAAAGAAGAAAGCAGACCAAAGATACATACATATAATGGACTAAAAGTATATAACTACACAGACTTCACAATTACTGAAAGCTTCTTTTTATTATTCGGAAAAGGTATGAAATATATACCCAGTACAGGTTTCAATTTATATGATACCATCAAAGAAATCAAGTTATTTTGTAGACGACTTAATTTGGCCATACAATTTTTTGATAAAGACAATGCTAAAGGAACTCAGTTACAACAACAGAAAATAGTAAAACAAAGTACTTATGTTCCGATAGCTAATCCATTAGTGTATGCAGTCGAGAAAGTGGTATGCAGGGAAATATATGAATTAAACAATAACATCAAAAAGAAAAATAGTCATACCAATGTGTTCCACGACAATTTAACTAAGGAAGAGAGAAATACTCTAGACAGCATCATCATGAACAAGAACATTCGCATCATGAAGCCAGATAAGGGGGGGGGGCATAGTAATATTTGATACACTTCAGTACCAAAAAGAAATACATGAGATCTTATTCCATTCAGGTAATTATGAGGAAGTGTCCATCAACCAAATTCATATAGGTTATCATAGGATCGACTTGGTCATTGAGGAGTACCTGTTGGACAACCGCATTACCAATGACACATACAATTTTATCAGAATTGAGTATCCCAAGATGGCCAGCATTGTTGGTATACCCAAACTACATAAATGTATGAATAAACCGCCATTTAGACCCATTATTTCTGGATCCCAATCAAAAACTTTTAATATTGGGGTTGTCATTGACCATTGGACGAAGCACATTTACACCAATGTCCCACATTTGATTAAAGACTCTTGGGACTTTTTAAGCAAGCTGACACCAGACATTTGGAGAGAGGATATTACATTCATCACTACTGACGTCAAGGATTTGTTTTCATGTATACCGAACACCATTGGATTAGAATATTTTAGCAACAGTATGCGGAAATTCTCTGGGTTTACTTGGGACAAGATAAATCCAATAGTTGACATGATGAGTCTCATCCTAGATCACAATTACATCCAGTATCTAGGAGAATATTTTAGACAAACCAGAGGGATTGCTATGGGTGCCTCGTGTGCACCCATATTTGCCAACATGGTTATGCTAGAGTGGGAACATAATTTTGTATTCACTAGTGAATATTACAAATATATATCTCTCTACTCCAGGTTTTTGGATGATTTATTTATAGTTTGGAATGGACCGAGTGATATTATACCTCAATTTATCATGTATATAAACACTACGACTGAATTCTTGCAATTTACTTTCCAAACTAGTAAGGAAGGGATCCCATATTTAGACACCCACATTAAAAAAGAAGTGGGTGGATTCTCTTCCAAATTGTATAGGAAGCCTACATTCTCTAATGATTATATCCAATTTGGGAGCAACCACCCTCCACATATTTTTAAGAACGTTGTAAAGGGGCAGTGTATATTAAGGAAAGATATGGTCAATGAATTGGACCTTATATATAAGATGTTTGTTGATCGTGAATACCCCAAAAGAATGCTCGATGATGTAGTTGAGTACGTTAAAAATCAATGGGGCAATAAGTATCCCCCCCTTTTAGGGCAGGTCAGACCGAACAAGGAAACAAACAAACAAGAGAACAGGAAGGTATGCGTCATTATGTTTAACGCATACACCAATATTGTAAAAGAGATTTTACGTAAACATTGGGAATTATTAACTAATACAGAGATGACTGGTTCAATAGTCGGGAACCACCCAGTAGTAGTATTAAAAACATCAAAAAATATCAAAAAGATATTGGAAAGTGGATCATACATAAAGAATATAGGTAATGTCAAAAACGGTATGAATAAATGTGGTGCTTGCCGACAATGCAAATATATAAATGAGAGTAAAACTATTTTTCTTAATAATGGTATTAAAAGTAAGTGTAGATGCGCAGCAGGGAATTGTAATACCCAGAGGGTGGTATATCTCGCTACATGCACCTGCTGCTCAGCTTATTACGTTGGGAAGACTGAAAGAAAGTTAAAAACCCGCATCTATGAGCACATGTACAAAGTGGAAAAAGGTGACATTAAAAATGCACTCAGCAAACATGCAATTGATAAGGGTAAAGAACATACATTTAAGTTCACAATTATAGACAGAGTAGAGACAACACATGACATGGGTAATTGGAAAGTATATCTTAGTTTATTGGAAAGCAAGTGGCAGATTATTCTTGATGCTACAACTCCCCCAGGCATCAATGAATATATCAGTTTAAAACCCTTTTTAATTATGAAGTAAGCTTAGGTAGTGTTCTTATAGAAGTTCAATATATATATATTTTTTATATATATTTTTTTATATACGCATATAATGTATTTGAATATTCATAATTAGGTTGTATGAAATTGATTTTTTAAAAATTGTGTTTTTATGTTCATGCATAGATTTTAATCATATATTTCACATATAAACTATATACATCAGGCAGCTTTTAGGTGAACAGTTTATATTTATACATATTTATTTATAGTACATATTTTAAGATATTAATTTATGTTATAATTGACAGTTTTGGCGCCAAATTGTGGTATAAATGAACCTATTATCATGTTTTCATTGGTTCTGAGGAAGTCTGAAACAGTCAGATGAAAGCGCTTAACCTGGTCTCTTATTTCTATTATTGTACTGTCATCAACTGGTTTGTTTATTGTTGGATTAATAAATACATTGTCAGTTGACATCTGTCTCCCATTCTCTGTTCGAGCTAAGTGGTTTCGTGCTTGCGGATTGGATTTGGTGGTTTGCTGTTACTGTTTTGTTCATGTTCTCTAAGTTGTATGAATCTATTAGTGGAAGCAGTGGTCTGTGATCAGTCTAGAGTTCAAAACTCTCAAGCCATAATAAGTATCTAGAGAATTTCTCACAAGCCTACACACAGGAAGGTGCTTACTTTCAATATGCAAAAACCTCTGTTCAGTGTCTGTTAGCATTTTGGTGCAACAGTCAGCAGAACGTACCACTTTTCATCTGGTTCAAGAAATGCAGTGCCTAGACTGTAACTGCAAGCATCTATCACTATTTGCTGATTAGGGGCCTCTTAGCATAGGTTTTGAGCATTTCTTCTACTTTACTTAGGTTCATAGGTTCATAGGTTCACACTAGGCTATCTGCCCGAGGGCATTTACAAGCCTAGCCCATAGTTTTGTGGCTTACGCCACCCCTTTAGTATGGGGAACTATACCCATTATTTTGCTGTGCCTCTGTTGAGCAGTGACACTGAGGTAATCCCTGGGGTATATCTGCGATCTCCCATCCATTGGTCAAGATTTCTCTTGAACAAGGCCAGCGAGGTGCTCTGCCTCACATATACCGATTTTATTCCACAGCATAGGAGTCTTTGGGTGATGAATCTATCCATCCAGCACGCCCTATTAATAGCCGTGTCGAGGTTTAAGTCTCCGCCCTTGTGGCTCTGACGGATCTAGATTTTTGAGGTGAAGCATATTCATCAAATCTGGGTTTGACATGGCCTTGTATGTTAGGCAAAGGTCACCTCTGAGCAAGCGGTGGCGACTGAATAGAGCTGGAGTTCTTTCAGTCGGGCAGCATAGGACAGATGTTTGAGACCCTTTATCCTTTTGGTGAGGAACTTTTGTGGCCTCTCCAGCTGCTGCAAGTGTCGGGTCAGATACATTCGAATGGGGCATTGTACTCAATCATTGGTCTGATGAGTGATGAGTATAGGGAGACTATGACCTCCCTTGATCTAGATGAGAATCCCTTCATGATAAGGTGGGCAATGTAGAAGGTCTTCCTAACTACTTTAGCTACATGGGTGTCGAATGACAGACTACTATCAACCTGGGTCCCCAGGTCCCTGATAACTTCTTCTGTACTCAGTGGATTGCCACCTATTTGGTAGCTAGGGTAACCTTGTTTTTCCCGAAGGGTATGACTATGCATTTTTGGCATTTAACTTTAGGCCATGGCTCTGGCACCAGTTATCCGTTTCTGTGAGACCCTTCTGAAGGATATCTGTGTCAGATGTGTTTTCTACTATGGCCCAGTTTGCAGTCATCTGCAAACTTTGTCAGCCATAACCCTCCTGTGTTTGCTTGTACTTCGGAAAAGTAGATGCCAAACAAGAGTGGGCCCAGGACTGAGCCCTGTGGTACACCACTTGTGACAGGCTTTGAGTCTGACATGGCGCCAGCAACTCTGACCCTGTGGGTTCTGTCACTCAGCCAGTTTGCAACCCATCTTGTGATGTATGGGTTAACATTTAAGCTGATGAGTTTTTCAATGATACCCGAGTGGGGTATTGTATCAAAGGCCTCCGCCAGATCGAGGTAGGCTGTATGGACTGCCTTTCCCTCATCAATGGCTTTGGTGACTGTTTCGAAAAAGTCAACCAAGTTTAGAAGGCATGATCTGCCTTTGACAAAGCCAAACTGGGATGGATCCAAAGTCTGCAAATTCCCTATGTCTTTATTTATGAGGTCCATTATGATCCTCTCCATGGCTTTGCAGATAAGGCTTGTCAAGCTAATGGGCCGGTAATTTCCAGGGTCGGTGGAGGCACCGCCTTTGTGAAGTGGGACCACAGTTGCAGTGCGCCACTCCTGGGCACGTATCCAGAGGTAAGACTATGATTAAACAGCTGTCCTAGCTGTGGGTTTAATTCCTCGTTGAGTTCGTGGAGCACACAGCCGGGACACCATCAGGTCCCATGGATGCTGTGTTTTTGCTTTGGAGAGAGCAGTTCTCACTTGGGCGTTGGAGATGTTTGGGGGCTGCAATCGCTTGGTATAGATATCTCTCCTTTTGGGGAGGGGAGAAGTTTGCACTGAACCTGTCAGCCAGTATGTTGGCAATGTCTGTAGGATCAGTAATCTTCACATCATTTTGAACTAGTTCTGAGCATATCTGGGAGTTTCCTCCCAGGTTTCTAACATAGCTAAAGAAGGCCTTATGATTGTCTTTTGAGTCTTTAGCTATTTTTCTCTCAAAATTTGCTTTGGATGATTTTATGAGAGCTCTTAGTTTTTTACTTATAGTGATCAAGGGTGTCTTACCTTTTAAGGATTTTGCTCTATCTTGTAGTAGCTTCCTCCTTTTGTTGTAGAGTTTGTTTATGGCTGGGGTCCACCAGAGTGGACGCTGGCCTTTGGTACAAAGAGTCTTTGTTTTGCTTGGGATTGCCTTATCCATGCAGTCCTGCAGGTGCTGGTAGAAGGCATTTGTAAGTGATTCAGCGGCTTGAGTACTGTTTTCCGTCGGCTCGGGCCTTAAAGGAGACCACACTAGTCTTTAGAAGTGTGAAGTCGGCTTTGAGAAGTTCTTTACTGTGGTCTTTTTATTTCAGGTGGGGTGGGATGAGGACCTCCAGCGAGATTAGTTTGTGATCTGATCTCACCAGTGAGGGGTATACTTCCGGTGTTGAACATTGTGCTCCCATGTTCGTGATGATGAGATCAAGTATGTTTTCTCCTCTTGTGGGGATGGTGACTAGTTGTTCCATGGCATTTGAGTTTATGAATTCCAGGAACTTTTGGGCTAGGGTGTTTGGGCTTGAGTAGTGTTCCCAGTCTATATTAGGGTAATTGAAGTCACCTAGTATGATGGTGTTTGGTGATACATTTATCCCTCTAGTGTTTTCAGGAAGGCCATGTGAGGTTCCTGAGTTTGTGAGGGTGGCCTGTAACATGCTACAATTTGCAGAGCAGTCTTGCCTATGGTTAATTGCACCTGGATGGTCTCCGATGCATCGTGCATTGCCACCAGTCTTGAGGTGTGGGTGTCTTTGATGAATATGGATACCCCCCCCTCCTTTCTTGGTATTGTCCGGATTTTGGGGCCGGAACGCATGATAAGAGGTAAAACCTGATAGTGCTGGGGTGCTCTCAGGAGCCTTGAACCAGGTTTCTGTCACTGCACAGACATCGATGTTCTCCATACTGAGAAGGGCCTCGAGTGCGTGCATTTTGAGATTTAGACTTCTGGCATTGAGCAGCATTACCCTTAGTTTTTTTCCTTTTTGTGTTCTAGGGTGGTAGGTTTAGAATTTGAGCCTTGCCTAAAAAGGCACTATGGGGTGGCAAGAGCCTTTGCCAATATCCGGAATCCCAGGGTGACAGGTGCAAGCCGTCCCTTGCGAAGCAGCGTGGCTTGTCCAGCATGTCATCCCAGGCAGACAGACATTGATCCCCTTTGAATGACACCAGAGTTTAAGCCAATTGTTAAAGCTGATCATCTTATCTCTGTATTGTGGCATCATTCTTGGTGAAGGTAGGATACTGCTCAAGGTCAGGGTCATACCTGCCTGGGCTACATAATCAGAGAGCTCCTCAATGTCTCTTTTCATGTAGTCCAAGGAGGTACGTCTCAGGACGATTACACCAGCGTGGACAATGACTGAGTCATATTTGTACCTGCTGATGAGAGACCTGAGTGCTTGCGTTATGTGGCGGATTCTAGCGCCCGACAGGCAGCTTACTGTGACCTTCTCCTTACTCAGTCTGGTGAGCGGGACGTCAGTGTGTCTGACTATGGAGTCACCAATGACTAGTGTGTCTGGCATTGTGTTTGGCCTTAAGGGCTGTGACTGTTTGACACTCTGACTGTGAGGTCTATGTGTTGCAGGTGTTGTGTTCTGAGGTGGTGGTTGTTTGGGTGTCTGCTTTGGTGGCCTCTGCTGTTTTGGTAGATTTTTGATCAGAGCCGAGTATGTCTTTGTGTGTTTATGTGTATGATTTGAGGTTGTGATGGTACTATGTGAGACTGGGTCTATAGTGTGTGTGGTAACCTTCTCCTCCTGACTGGTCTTGCCAGTCCTATGTTGAGAGAGCTCAGCCTCCAGTTTGGCCGTATAGTTGCATCTCTCGCATGTATTTGTGTTTTGTGGGAGGAGGAGAGGGTTGTCTGTGTACATGAGGCAATTGTAACATTGCCTCAATATTCCCAGGTTCACCAGCTGAGCAGGAGAGGACACTAGCAACTGATCCCTCGACATGCTAGAAGGACTAGACAAAAACTTTAAAAGAGATTCGGGGGACGGAGTGACCGAGAAATGGGGTTTGCCTTTTGGGGTGCTATCTATAAGAGTGCCGTATCAAGGTAATAAGTACTGTAGGAGCAAGTGCTAGGTTTAACAGATAGAGAAAAGTCTACTTGGAGTCAAGTAGAGATGATCTTTTTAGGTATTAGAGAAAGTGCTAGTAACAGGGATGCTTAAAGGTAATATTGAAAAGAATGCACGCTGCAGTGTGCACTAGAGAAGTTAGATATGAAAGTAGGTAACTTGAGTTTTACCTGTTTAAAAAGTTAAGGTTTAGTGGAGAGTTACTATTTTTAAAACAGCAAGATGGACTGAAAGGGGTGGTTACTTTTGTATTTTGGTACTATGAAATACTGTAGGATGGCCAATAAATTTAAATAATTGAAGGGGTGGGATTTCAAAAGTGATGGTTTTGTGATTACTCACATAAGCCAGTGAAAGTAGAGAGAAATGAGATATATGGTCAGATTAACATAAGAGGCGGGCAACTAGAAAGACAGTGGTATTTAACAAGACAACTTAAATGGGTGGGAGGGAAGGGAAAATTCTGCCTGACTCAGAACAGAGAGAGCTGTGGTCTCTTTTCAAGTTTTAATATGCTGTTAAACAGAATGCAAGCAAAACACAAGGTAAAGAAAACAAACTACAGTATTCAAAATATAGAAAGGCAATACAGAAATACAAAAATAACAGCAAACTAACCTTTCCTTCACAGCAAAGTGTAGCAGAGTCTGGATGAGCCTTTCTGGTAAAGCTCTGAAATGTTTTAGTTTATTCCTTAAATAGAAATTTTAGTTCCTAGCTCCACCCCCTCTGTTAACAAGTGATTAACCTTAAGTGACCTTTTCTGTCTTATGAATGAGTCCTTAATTAATCAGTTCTTATTTCTGCCTGACTCAGAACAGAGAGAGCTGTGGTCTCTTTTGAAGTTTTAATATGCTGTTAAACAGAATGCAAGCAAAACACAAGGTAAAGAAAACAAACTACAGTATTCAAAATATAGAAAGGCAATACAGAAATACAAAAAATAACAGCAAACTAACCTTTCCTTCACAGCAAAGTGTAGCAGAGTCTGGATGAGCCTTTCTGGTAAAAGCCTGCATGTACATTGTGTTTGTGCATTTCCCCAGGACCATGACACATTTCTCTTTAACAAGTCTGTTAAAGGGCATAGTATTATTGAAAACTCTTCTACAGATTTGCCCAAATAGTTAATCATGACTAGGGCCTGTCTTAATTCAGTAACATGCAATGGATTTTGTAACCTGGATACCCCTCAGAGTTTGATTCATCTAGTTTGATATCAATAGGGCTTATGTCATTCTCAAAGTACTACAGTCCTGTTTTACAGAAACAGCATTTGTCTTGATTTAGTTTTAGACTAAAATTCTTGATGATTTTAACTGCCTTGAGTCACATTTTTTATTTTTTAGTTAGGCCTAAGTACCAGAATGTTATCCATAAAAAACATCATTGCCCCATTAAGTCTTTATAAATTGAAACATTGCAAATGCTTAGGTTATACCAAATGGCAGCCTCTTAGAACAGAACTTTCCCACAAAGGTGATGAAGGCTGTCAGCATTTCACTTTCTTTTTCTAAAGGTAATTCCCAGAATCCACTGGAAGCATCAAGAGTGTGAGCTATTTCTTCCAGTTTAATAGTATAAACCTTTCACATGCAACTTCATCACTGAGTTTTTTGAAACCAAAACATATTCACATTCAAACATTCTTTTTAATTACTGGCACAACAGGAGCACACCACTCACTCATTTTAATCACACTCTCAATAATGTCAGGGCTTTGCATTGTAAGTTCTGCCTCTGCTTTGGACAGCATAGGAAATTGCCCTCTCCTGAGTGTAGTCAAGGCATATGGAACATAAGTTGGTTTTAATTTCATAATCTCTCAGGCCTACTTCACTAACCAGGTCTACAATTACTAGACTTATTCTCATACTTTTAGGTCTATTTTGCATGACTCTGCTACAGTGGGCAGATTATTTATGATTAGACCATTCAGAAGTTAAAACCCAAAATTCAAACCTGTACCCTTTCCCTTCAGACAAGACTAGAAATATACCAGTACACTTGAGTTTACTTGCAGGGTTATGAATTTTGGTGTTTGTTTCATGCAGTTTTGTATAGTTCAAGAAAATTCATATATGTACATGTGATATCTTAGTAACATCAGCCCCTGTATCAATTTTGAAACTTACATGAGTTCTATGAACAGAAAAATGCTTTCCATACATTTATTTTGCTTTTGTTTCCATTTTCAGAAGCAGTCTTTTTAATCTAGTTTGTATAATAAATAGATCACAACAAAATAGACCAGTCTCTTGCATTTCTTGCACCTTCCGCCACATGCACCACACTGCATTCACTCATTATGGTAAAGATCATACCTAGTGTATTTGCTAGTCTTAATCTCTGTCTCTGCTTCTTTAACATTTGTTTATGTTAACCAGAATTATGCCTTTTCTGAAACACAAAAGTATAGCTAGCTCAACCAGCATCCAGTGTGACTCCCACAAACTTGCAACCCACCTATTGTCACATTAACCAGGAGGCTAGATGCATGATATACCTCTCCTTGCCCCAGCCAGTCAGGTCCCATATCTGTGCCCTGCCCCCAACCCTCCTTCCTCAGATTTTAGAAAAAAAATTCTGCTTTTAAACTGTAGCAAGCTGCTTGCTACAAATGTAGTAAACAGTTGCTACAGTTTAAATCCTGCATCCATACAGCACTACAACAGTCATGTTTTAGTTTAAAAAAAATCTTCTTTTAAACTGTAGCAAACAATTGCAACAGCTAAGACTGCACATGGTGTGCTACAGTGTTCAGTGATGGTCACAGATGCAATACTGGCTTTTAAGTGCAATCAGGATGATGGGTGGCTGATCGTACCCCCCCCCCCAAACTTTGAGCTTGGGAAAGTTGCCCCTTTCTCCCTTCTCAAGCTATATTACTGATGAAACTTATTAATGTTATGTTTTACCTTGCACAATAATTTGCCTTATTTAAATTAGCACATCGCCTATGTAGTGTTTTGTATTTCTTTCTCTAAAGTTAGATTATCTTAAAGATAATGCTGTTTGTAAAGTTAGATTAAACTGAAGCTGTAGCTTTGTGACAATTACATGTAAGCCAACCCACTCACACCTCTGTCTGTTATTTGTTCATTTTCTTGTACCTTGAAAGTCACATTTTTCTGCCAGATCATGAACTCACCTTGCAAACGCTTCAACATAAACACCCCTTACTTGTACACATCTGTGGAAATGTACACTTTCATATATAATATTTCATTTTGGCACACAATACTCATTGAGTTTGCTAATCACCCACTCATATGTAACAGACTGGTATAAGTAAGAAGGAGCTATAGATGACCTTTGCTTCATGTCTCATTACACAATGACGTGTATTTATCTGGTGACTAAGTTGGCTGCTACACAAAATAATGCAAACCTCTTATCTTTAGGAAGGCCAGTAAAACATATTGAAGAAGTCAAACTGCTCAGATGAGCTAAACTTTATCATGGGAGAAGAAAGTCATATTTTTCTAGGCTAACTAGATTACATTTAGTAAAACAAGGATTTAGCAACAAATGGGATCACAGTCAAATGGGAACATAGGCAACATAGTAAATGGAAGTCCCAACTTGTCTCATTTTCCTTTACTTGGTCATCTTTCTCCAGTTTCTTTCTCCAGTTACCAAAAAGTAATGTTTCAGTTTTTAGTAGTTAGGATATTTTGCTCTTTACATTTATAATTAGTACAAAGATTTTGATTTATTTAAAAATGTATACCTCAAATTTTTACAACAAAAGTAACAACAGTCATTTGCTAAACAAAATGTTGAAAACAAGCTCAGTATGAGCATTAGTTAACTGCTATTCCCTTAGCTCACATATAAAGTGCACCTAAAAGATTAGTAACCTGTAAAAACAAGCTAGTTTTCTGTTCAATTTCCTGCCTACATAGACCATCTATTGTATGTCTGTATGCACCAATTCTCTTGTCCCACTGTTCCTTTTCCACAATTAACTACAAAGGAGAGTTCTATATCATAAAGTTCAAGGCAAAATACCACATTCTCTCTTCTACTAAACAGATAATGTGTGGCTTCCATGTTTATACAGTCACATCCATGCCTCAGTGTTAAACATAAAGGGTAATGCAGAATATACCATGCACGAGCACACACACACACACACACACACACACACACACACACACACACACACACACACACACACACACACACACACGTGCATGCATGCACAGACACACACACAAATGCACACACATTATAAGTTATAGGAATACTGTTTTTATGCTGATTCAAACAAATGCAATTCATTGTATGAAACTATTCCTGCCATACCAGATCCATTTCTATTTTTTAACAGTAATCAAACAACAATAGGAGTAAGTCACATTTATCCATGAATGACCTGCAAACCCTTCAGTTATTTTCACTTTAGTGACTATATAAACCTGTTATGTTTGATTGTGACAAACATAATTATAACAATAATTATGTCAAAGTAATGTATTCAAGTTTATCTCATGCAAACACACAGCTATTAAAGCAGTGTTCCAAGTTACTTCCCACAAATGCACAGTATTGCTGCAAATACAGATAAGGGATTGTTTAAACTGAAAAAAAAAACAAGAGGGTCATTTACTTTCATCCACAGACAGCCATCATCCCACCCAAAAGTTATAACCACTTTAACTATTAATCTCCGAGTTAAAAAATAGGAATAAAGTCAAAAATATTTAGGGACAAAGGCCAAAATCAAGGACAGACTTTAAATATTGCTTTTGCTTACTTAGAATGTTTATAGAACAACAGATTTTCCATTATGATGCATTTCTGAGAGATGTAAAGTCTGGAACCCAAATGTTTGTTATTAATTATAGACTAAAATCTTCATGATTTACCAGAAAACACACACACACACACACACACACATAGACACACACACACTCACACAAACTAACCAAAAAAAAGCGCAAACAGCTGGAAGAGTTGGCATGGTGCAGTTTCATAAAGAATAATGATTTTTTTTCATTTTTTTTCTTCATTGGGAAAATCCCATTTCTAATCTTATGTCAGAAGCTGCTCTGGAAGTTTCTTTACATTATTTGCCAATTCAAAAATGTTTGGATTTAATACTAGTTTCAGCAAGCAGGTAATGTTTATTTGTTGCAGTACAGCAGCTTGGCATAAATGGTGTTAACAATTTAGTCTCACACCTAACTCACAAAAGATTTAAAATTGCAATGCAGTATGGTATAGGTTATTTCTTAAAAGGGCAACACCATACATTTAGACTTAAGAGAAATTACTGTTTTATACATGCACAATATCTACAATCACTTTAGCCACTTATTGTCACAGCAGCTTTCCTTGAAGATAATGTACATTTACAAGAATACTTTCCTACAGCCATCAAAGATACAGTTGTAATCAAACCTATTAACAGTGATAGTTATTCTGATGTACTTTCACATGTAAAACTAGAGTGATGACCACCAAACTGATAACTGATTTTAGTAGTTGCTTGATTAGTTATAATTTTATAGCACAGATTAGGTTTCGTTTTTTTTACTATTTAGGAACATAGGAACAGTTATAGACAGGTGATCATGAGGACCATAAGATGCCTAGCCAAATGCACATTAATCTATACACACGTAGACATTTTTGATCCCTTTTCCAACACTTAATAGTTTTCACCTCCTAAAGTAAGCAGGACTCTACATATCACGTATATGACAAATATGTATCTAACTACCAAATCATTGGCCTGCCATAAATGTAGCCAGAGTAGTACTTTGTCCCATAGTGGCAACTTATTCCATAGGCTGGGAATTCATCGAGGTAGGAACATATCTGAAATTTGTTTATTTATTGGTTTAGATTTATGTCCCAGCTGAAGGTGTTTGTAGAGCCACTGATTTTGCAAGGAAACACCAAATCAAATAGGAGTGAGTCATTCAAGGCTTGAAAAATGAGACACAGGTCACCTCAAAAAAGCCTGTAGTCTTCAGAGTTTAAGGAGAGTTTTGCTAGTCAGTACAGTTGAAGGATTTAATGCTTTTAATTTTCTTGATACAATATCTTTAGAATCTTTTTAGTTGAGTAGTATGCTTTGATTTATATATAAAAATGAAGGCATTATATTCAGTGATGGGACTGATAACAAAAGAGAACAGTATCAGGATGCCTTCTTTGGATCTTGAGGATATTTCCTTGGAAATTAACTAGGCCAAATAGAAGGATTCATGACTATGGTGGAAACATGGTGATCAAAGGAGAACAATTTGTCCACATAAGTAACCAAGTCTTTGATGACTGTGTCTGGCTGAAGAGGAGTACCATTTATAATATATGAGGTGGGTGCAATTTATTTTTTAAAAATGCTACTACATTGTACTTTTTAACTTTTAACTTTAGACTGTTTTAATACACCAGATATGTGTATATTCCAGCCCTTGTTGGAGCTGTTTAATATTAATGCATAAGCTCATAACAATATCCAGCTTGCAGTCATCATCAAATTTATTCAACCATACCTCTGAGATACTGGACTAGATGTCTGCAAAGTTAATGCCAAACATTGATCTTTGCCATACCCCACTATTTAAAATTTTACATTCAGAGAGTGTATCAGCAACTTTCATAATATGTGATCTGTTAGATAGCAAGTTCAATACAGCAGATAACACAGAGGGTTACATTAAGCTTGTGTATTTTTTTAACATCAGCTTGTAAGATAGTATCAAAATCCTTGTCCAGATCAAGACGAGATAAGCAGTATGACCTGAATGTCCACTGTCAATAGCCTCTGTAACCTTTTCCTAGACGCTTACTAGGAACATGAGATAAGGCTTGCCCTTCACGAAGCCCAACTGAATGAGGTTTAGATTATTTAAGTTGCCTACATCTGAATAAATGAAGTCTGCTATGATGCATAGCATGGTTTTGAATAAAAAAATGGTGAGGCTGATGGCCCTACAATTGCCTGGATCTGTAGAGGAGCCACCCATGTGTGGGGCAGTGACAATGGCTGTTCTCCAGCTGACAGTCACTAACCATGTTCATAAGCTGAGGTTAAGCAGATTTAGTACAGGATCAGATAATATACATTTGACATGAGAATGCAGCCTGGTGTGTTATTTGGTCTCATGGAAGTATTGTTTTTAGTCTGATGACAGAGACATTAATACATTTCAAAGTAATTTAATTGTAAACTAAATTTATAGGGATAATGCGGGCATCGATGTGGGTAGGTGGGGTAAAGTTAGCACTAAATTGGCCTGCTAATATACTGGTTTTATCCTTGGGATTGATATATGTGGTGTGCCATCTACTGAAGTGTGCACTGGTATCATCAACAGTCTCATCCCATTGGTAGTGCACCATAAGTGCATACTGGTCTTATGTACAATCTCATCCCACTGGTGGCGTGCCATCTATTGAAGTGTGTACTGGTCTTATCTGCAATCTCATACCACTGGTGATGTGTTTATTATTCTGCATCATCTATTTTTAGCTCTAGTTTTAATATAGTGCAAGAAGAAAAAACAAAACTGCACTGATGATCATACCTACTGTGTACAGCTAGTCCAATGACTGGTTGAGACATTGTATTTCCTATGTTTTAGAAGAAACAAAAAAGCTTTAAGAATCTTATATTGGTCCATACTTCATTAGAATTTGCATGACATATTACTAATATTTATGTATCTAGGTGCACTGAAAAGTATTTATTGTTGAAAGAGTTTATTTGTTCTGAAGAATCACATTCTGTGAATTTGATGTCATTACTTTGCATCTCTGTTTTCTTCCCAATCATATTGGCTTTTCATTTTGTAAAAGTTATGCTTATATTTATTGGAAGCTAAGTTGATAAGCAGCTAGAGTCATGTATTTTAAACAACAGGATGCAATTGTCTTAGTGAAGCATCTGCAAATATGCATTTAAACATGAAAGATGCATCCAGACAAGTAAAAATAGAGTGTGGTTACTTTACCAATGAGTGAATATATGTGTGTGTGTGTGTGTGTGTGTGTGTGTGTGTGTGTGTGTGTGTGTGTGTGTGTGTGTGTGTATGTTTGTGTATTTGTTTTTGAGTTTATCTGTATTTGTTTAACTGATGTCTACAGCACAACTCACATATCTGCCACTTGCAGTCTGCTCTATTATATGAGGTCAGGGTGAACTAAGATGTTTCTAGTGCATTTTGTTTTAATAATAAAGGCTTAGAGAAGATAAATAAAATAAGCTTTGTAGGACTGTGAAGGACTTAAAATGTAGCTTGCTAGGGGAAACGTGGCTTAACTGTCTTAAATATATCGAACTGTACTTGTCCACTCAATTGATATGAATATATGAAAGGCTGCTTTGGAGTCTACATTAGAATCCTCAGGGTAACATGAATTGCTTGAGTTCTTCTAGTGTAATGTCCTAGTCCTACTGTAATGCAATCATTACAGTTTTCAAACTCTGAAGAGTTTAGTAGATAGATAACTCATTTAGAGCACTAACACGTTCAGTTTTAACTTCACACTTTGATAAATTGTGTGGCTAACTTTAGAATTCATGCTCTTGATTAGTATGCATTCAGTGGACATTCTGTACAGCTAAATTGGTGTTCAAAAAGTGCTAGCTTTATCCCATTTGTACTCAGTATTTTGCCCAATGACTCTGTCATATCAACTCATTTGTCCCTCTCCCCGGGCAGAAGCCAGTCACCTGCAGCACAGATGAGAGCACTATGGCCCATTTGTTGACTGGCTGGAGGGCCTCATCATCCCATTCATTTCCCAGAGAAGCAGGGAGAGAGTCACCCTGCTGAACTTAATAAACATTTATATTAATACTGTTCCAGTTTTCTTAAGTGCCACTGTTGTTGCCTATGACAATAAAGCATGCATTTCATCACACACATCTTTACAATGACTTGTATACAATGAGCTGAGTGTAGCTCAGAAATCCAACATCCAGTCCAAATACTTCCCTATACCAAGGATGGATGAGTCATCAATGGCAATTCACCCAATCATTCCTGGATCTTTTCCTTTAGTGTCCATGCCATTGACCAAATGTGGTCTCCTGGGTCCCAGACAGGACTTCATGTGTATATGCCATAGGGAACTGTCTACTACTTTTTCTTATATTTATCTTATTTTTGCCAGCTAACATCATTTTTTGGTTCCCCATTATAATTTGACACCCACAATTCTGAGTCCCATGACTATGGGCAAAAAAAGGACAATAATGAGTGCTTAAAACTGTATTGTTAAAGGAGAAAGCAAGCCTCCCCTCACATTCCACTCTACTTATATAAAGTAGCTAGAAGCTCATCATACCTTTGAGAATAGGAAAGGCTCTGAGACAAAATAATCTTGGGCTTAATATCTATATCTATCTATATATATATATATATATATATATATATATATATATATATATATATATATATATATATATATATATATATATATATATATATATATATATATATATATGAGATCCCTACTTTGAATGGCTGTTTCATTGAAGTTGAAATGGCCGAGCACACTTTCGCGAAAGTGCTTTTCACCGAAAAAGCACTTTTGTGAAAGTGTGCTAAAAAAAAGAAAAACTTGGGTGAATGGCCATTGCTGAGATCGTAGTACAGTGGGTATAAGGGAATATTCCCTTTCCGCACTGTAGTGCTATCTCAGAGTGAGAATATAAAAGTGGGGGGTGGGGGGGCACAGGGGGACTTGACCCCCCCTGTGTAAACATGATTAATATGTTTTTTTTTTAATGTTATTTTTTATTTTTTTTTGCTGCACAGTTTAGCGAAAGTGCTTTTTCCATGAAAATCACTTTTGCTAAAGTATGTTCGGTTGTTTTGGTATTGGTTAGGTAGGATTTTGTGTAATAGTATGAGATCCATATATAATATATATATATATATATATATATATATATATATATATATATATATGTGTATGTATATATATATATATATATATATATATATATATATATGTATGTATACACTAACTCTCCATTTTTGCACCTTCACGGTCACTATTCCAGGGCTCACACTTAATGAGTGTCTGAATTTAAAACATATTTCATTTTACCTTCATCATTCAGGCATATAAATAATTTTCTTAACGTTGTAACATGACTTAAAAAGCTCCCTGAGATGTTTTGAATTTGATCTTCAGATTTCTATATTTCATATGACAATTGCTAATTTGTCATGACCATTTGTTTGGCTAACGTACAAACTCCAACTGTTAAAAGAAAGCTATGGTGTCAACACTACACAAAATCAATTTGTTACAGACTTTGAAAAAAATGTCAAAAAGTCATCGGCTACAATTCTAAATAATGATCTCTGTTATGTTCCACCCTGCATAATGTAGAATAAATATATTTTGAATAACACAAGTTGCTTTTTAAACACTGTTCGACCATTTGATCACAAACTGCAAATGCATTCTGTGGATTGTGTAATGGTGTATATTGCATGAATGAATCTTAAGCAGTGACCATCAGTATGTACTGTCTAGATTTTTTATTTATTTATTTTTCCTGATTATGGACCTGATGGTTGAAGAATTATGTCATGCTCACTGAGTCTACCCAATGGCTTGTCACCACCAGCATGTGTAAAAGAAGTTAATATAAGCATACAGATAATATGCCCTCTTCAAAGTAGCTCACATGTTCATTTAGCATATTGTAAGACTGTACAATCTGTATGTAGAAGCTTCAAGTGACATATTCTGTGAGGCAGGAAATTGAAATTGATGAGCATATGATATATGAAAAGCTGAACTAATGCAGAAAACAAACACAGTATCTAATTTTCCTTTAGACAGGAAAGGTTTCATGCAGAAGGATCAGGCCAGCTGCTTAAAGAATTCAGGTTCAAGGGTTAATTTGTATTAATGGCTCTTAAAGAGTCTACCCACTAAATCAGTAATGGGGGAAGGTAGGACTACATACAGTTTGTTTGCAACATAGGCGAGCAGGAAATGGAAACTGATTTATGTTCAGAAAATAGTTAATCTGGCGAGCTGTCAAAATCTTAGAAAAATGAATAATGCATCTGATAAACTATCCTAATAATGTGCATCTGTGAACAAATACCATTTGCAAAAGCTCATCTGCAGTTTGTTTTAGTATAAGGCAACTGAGATGTCATCTGTGTTTGACTTAAAAACATTATTATGTTTTAAATAAATGCCTGTCATTGCTTCAAAAAAAAATAAATAAAAAAATAAATATATATATATATATATATATATATATATATATATATATAATAAAATGTAAGTGCAAATCCAGCTTCTTTAGCAGCGAGATTTGTTATCTGATAGGAACATTAGGGATCCTGCAAAACTGAGGGTTATTTGCCAAGACATAACAAATAAAAGGAAATGTAAACTGAATCTAATAGTGAGACTGAGGATGCATTGAACAAGAGTTTTTGAACAGTATTCGAAAAGGAGGACAAGAAGGACAATAAATAAAACAAGAACATCCTTTTTGAAAAATGCATTTATATAATCCATTCATTTAGTAAAGGATTACAAAAGATCTCAGAAATGAAAGTGATGTGAAATTATGTTCAGAGCAAAACATCAAGTCACGAGCAGGCAGAGCTGGATGACTTAATGGTAAAAGTAATAGTACTGGTAGGGACTGGGAATGTGGCATACCAAACGGTTAGCTGATCTTTTAAGTCAGGAACCTAGGACAGAAAAATGTACAGGTTAGGTTTCCTCTTACTGAAGCTCAAATGAAAATCCTGCTTAAAATGTGTCTGGACAATATGACATAGAATTCAACAGAAAATGAAATCCACTGTGAAGAAATAAAGTTTTAAGTGGCTTCATTCTGGAATTTGCTCTCTTCAACATCTATAAAATTTGCACTTCAGGTGTATGGAAAATATACTTCTCTTTCAAAAACAAGAAAGTCTGTCATGTAGTTGATACACAGGCAAATAAAATACAAATTAAGTCTTTGCATAAGACCCTTCAGTTTTATGAGATCCTTAATATGTTTATAAAAAGAAATAGATGAAAAAAGTTTGTTATAAAAGTATATGACAGCATAACTTTGCTGCAAAAAATGTACAACAAACCACCTGGATAATAATGAAGGATGCAATAGTAGTAATGGAAACAGAAAGGCTCTTCAACAAGCATAACAAAATCAGAATATCAGATGATCTGGAAAAGTACTTTGAATGTGGAAGCACTGCAATTACTGTTGTGGGACAGTTGCATGCAGTGATAGGGCAAACTTACAATCAGCACCATGGTAATATATGGAAGTATCATGAGAGAAAAGCAGACTTTTTCTGTTGCCAGCTGTTAGCACCTATTAAATAATAAAGGACCAAATGCATTCTTTGAAGAGGTCAGAGCCCACATATGAGTGGATTTACCATACATCTCTCCAACAGAAAGCACTTGCAAGAGAAATTGGCTCTAAGGGCAAGATATTAAGATATCCATACTAGTAATATCTTTTGGCTTTTCCCAGTTAGAACTCCTGTCCACTAATGATTGGAAATGGATTTTTACGGTGCTGATTTGCCAGCCCGATGCTCAACCTTCAAAGAAGGCACACCCATTCATGCACTCACTTACCTGCATGTCTTTAAATGTCACTCGACCATGGGGAGGATATGCAGACTCCACACAGAAGGCGCTCCAGCCGAGAATCGAACGGGAGAACCTCTTGCTGTGAGACGACAACGCTAATCACTGCACCACCGCAGCTCAGATTAACATATCCATACTGAGCACTTTTATCAGAAACATCACCGTGCAGTACATACTCACTATCCTTGAAACTTTTGCAGTACCCATTTGCACTATGAGCAACTGCTTGCACTGTGACAAGCAAAACACCCTGAGTATTGTGTTAGATATTTCTGATTATACTCCATACTCCTACAGCAACCTTTTGGTCATGTAAACAGGGCTTGTAACCATAGATATGAGCCTTCCTGATATCTACACAGTCAGATTGGTAGGTACAGGCATCCTGAGGCAATGTGTCAATTGACTCATGTTTACTGATGGCCAATTAATTCCTAAACAAACTAGTAATATACATGAGATTGATACATTTATACAACATTACTGGAGGCAAAGCTATCAAGCTGTCAGTAATGCATAGTCTACTACCACCACACATAGCATCAATCAGATATATATTTCCACATATATGTAGACTCTTACATTTAATTTTCTTAAACCCAATGGTCTACCAGCCACTGCACCTCCAACAAATATCCTCAGCAGCTTCAAAACCAGTGTAACACAACAGCATCTACTACAACACATACAGTTATACCTTATGGAGCCACAACGTCAAAGTCCATAAGACAAGCCAACACAGAACCCTATATTTTGGTCATAGGAGCAGTGGTGGCTGGTGACTTCAAATTAAAGGAGGGCTGCAGGAGACAGCTGAATGGGTGTGGCCAATGGCAGGGGGTATGGCCAATTAGAAAGGGGTGGAGCTATACTCAAAAACACAACAACTGGAACTTTAATTAAATACGCTGCCCTGGGTGCCAAATAGTCATTACGAGAGTCCAATCATGACAAAATGAAGTGTAGAAGAAAAAATATTTCAATGCATTGGCTACATGACAACTTACTTAATATCCAGATGGAAACAGGATGTGAGGCATGAAAAACTAAATTACTTTTTAAATACATTACTGGAATGCCAGTCAAAATCAAGTATAAAAAAACAAGCAGCACTCAACTCAACCACTACTCCTTGCACTGCAGTTCTAATTATAATTCATATTCCACTTTATAAAATTACCAAGTAACATGTTGAAAGTAGCAATATCTGTGATACCCCCACTTGTAAAAATGTTTCTTCTCCAAAAGACCTGCTGCCTGACACAACTATCTACTTGTTTCATGGGGAAGACATGATCAAAGTAAAAAATGAACAGCAAACAAGAAACAAGCTCAAGATAAATTGCTTAACAGATTCCTGCACAAGTTATGGACCACACATGATAGATTGGCATTCTGTTTAGTTTACGGGTAAAGCCTGCAAAGATGACTGCAAGTATCCATCAAATGTAATGAGCTTCTGAAAATACTGTAATCCTGTCCTTTTATTACAAATACTGTCATATGCATTTCAATACCCAAGGCTTATACATTATCTAGTTATGTAAATATTCTCTGCATGGCAACAACGAAAAGGCTTTCAGTGCTGGTAATTCTTTAACAGTATGCTTATTAAAGCTTACTTGCATCTTACAATCTCCAACAAGCTTACCTGATGGTCATTAAATCACTGCTACTTAAACAGAGCAACAGGGCACTGTGACAGCATGCATTTTCTGAATAATAAGAAGCATAAATCAACAGTATAAAAATATGACAGAAAACCAGAACATTCTGCAAAATCAAGGACAGATGAAAAGCCATGGTCGTACTTGTGGTCTACCTTGGATGGGGGAATACTCTGCACACTTACAATGCATAACTGCTCCTTGCCTTCCTTGGACACATCCAGAGCCACTACAATGGGGAGTGGGGTGCAACAAGTATGTCACAATTTGAAATGTCTCTGGCTGACGGAGATGGCTCTGACACTCATACCTCTCAAATTCAGAGCAAGAAATCTGGACAAAGCCATACATAGAACTAGAAGTGGGACACATGGCCAAAAATAAGGACAATTTTTAAATATTGCTCTTATTAACTTAGATAATGGAACAGTAGTAAGGGTTGCATTAGTACAAAATTTCTGAAGGGTATGAAATCTGAAACTCAAATGTCTGCCATTATTTTCTAGCTTCAATCTTTAATAACTTGCCACTAATTTGCCAGAAAACCACACTTTTATGAAAAACAGGCCAAAAATGTGATGCAAAAATATAAAGTTTCCACACAATACAGCCGGGAACCTGTCAAAAAAGGGACAACTGTTTTAATATTAACACTGTTAACTTGAGCAGCTAACAAAATAAGAGCATCTACATGCATTTCTAAAATAAAAGTAATCTATAACTCTGATCATTACAGTTATATATAATTATAAACCCTCCATGTTTTCTTCCAAAATTGCCATTTTGAGGAGGGATTATTAGGGGAGAGCAACATTTTGAGCCAAAATTGGGGATAATTGAGAGGTTTGGATATTCCTAATTCTACAAAGCGATTTGCACGTACCTCTCAACCTCTTACTGCAGGAAATCTGGACAAGGCCAAATATATTGGGGGAACATACAAACACTACTAAAAATTTCTCTTGTATAAACTTAAGACAGTTGATAGAATAACAGGTCTTGCATTAGCATGCATTTTTCTGAAGGTTATGCCGTCTGAAACTCAATGTCTGTCATTTAGTGACTTCATTCCTAAATGATTTGCTAGAAAACCACAAATTTTATGAGAAACAAACCAAAAATAAGAAGCAAATATCTATTCATTCTGCAACAATATGGACAACTGAGAAGTATAGTTCAGCCAGGGCTGTCTGAGTTTGCTACCCCCCCCCCCCCACAAAATCATGGTCGAATGGAACCTCCCCCTGCAGCCATTCCAATGTCCCATTCCTTGGTTATTTTGCCCCATTTACCATAAACACTGTAATGTGCATACTGCTTTACTTTTGCAATGATTTTGATTTCATTTGAAAGTTTTTTTTTTCGCATTTTACAGCACAGACCCTAACAGATATCTGTTAAACAAAGCAATGCAGTCTTACAATGAAAATAGACTTAGCATTAAAACTTCTCTGCCCTTGAAACTCCCATGCATTGAAACAGCATTGAAACCCACATTCAAAGAAAATAAATTTTGCCAGTGGCAGATAAAGATTAACTTTGGACTGTTTTCAAAATCATAGGCCCCTTGAACATGAAACATACACATGCTCTTTGATACACCTTCCTGACTGTATTACATTATATTCCTTGTACAATACAGTACAGTTGTTAGAGGGCATTTTAAATTTATTGTTTTGAACATGTTTCCAGTAAACAATGAAACAAAATGCATGCACCAATGTCAAAACTGCCCAATTCAGAACATTTCCATCATAAAAAGTCTACTCAACCTTCTATAGTCCACCAGTATCAGAAAATATGCACAATCTCTGAAATAGTAAAATCCACATTAAAGAAATCTATAACTAATAAAGAGGTTGCTGCTAGAAAACAACTTTATATGTTATTGTTTCATCTGCGAATAAAGTGCCTGTTGCCCTTGAAGAATAAATGGCCTATGTTGCATGCATTACAAAAATGATAAGCTAGTAATACCACAATAGGGAATGGATGGCAAACTGATAACAGGTTCATAGTTACTAGGTATCTTTGCCAAAAAGGACTACAGCATCCACCCCCTTTACAACACAGTGCAATATCAGCAATACATCTACCTACTGTGGGAGTAGAACCCACAGCTTTCTGCATCAAATGCAAGTACACTACCTGTTGTGCTATTAACAGTGCAAGTAAACCTAGCATAAACAGCACTAAACTTTTGTTCCCCTGCAGCTCTCAGCTCCTTGTAAAATCTACTCGACACTCAGCTGTATCTCTGAACTTTGCAGCACAAGAAATCTGGAAAAAGCAAAAATGTATTGGGGGGGGGGGCAAACACCAGGGACACATTTTAAACATTGCTTGTATAATGTTGGAAAGTTGCTAGAATAAAATGCTGTGTTACCACCATGCATTTCACTGCCACGTCTTGAACCCAGGGGACCCTGTGCAAAACAGTCAGAGAAACATACCACTATGCCAAATCAGCTGAAACAGAGGAAGACAAAGTGAAATGGCTACCATTTGGTGAATTCAGTTCTCACCATAGCTGTCAACCTCTTAGCAAAAAAACCTGAAAAAGCCAATAATGTGGGAATAGAGCTGCCAAACATATTCAGTGAATTCAGTTCTCAATATAGCTCTCAACCTCTTAGCAAAAAACATGTGGACAAAGCCAGTAATGGGGGGAATACAGCCCCTAAACATTCAGTGAATTCAGTTCTCACCATAGCTCACAACCTTAACACAAAATACATGGACGAGGCCAATAATGGGGGAATACAGTCCCAAAAATATGGGCAAACTTCAAATATCCATGTTATAAACTTAAACAATTGCTAGAATAAAAGGTTGTTTTACCATGTACTTTCTGAAGAATATGAAGTCTGAAATTCAAATGCCTGTTATTTTTAAACATTTGTTAACCAGGAAACTAGTCTGACTTGGAACAAAACAAAGCCAATTTCCAGCAGAGCAGAGAGAAACATCTTTGTAAGGGATGGGAGGACATGCAGACTCCATACAGAAGGCACCTCACCCAAGAATCAAACCAGAAAACCTGTAGTTGTTAGGCAATAATGCTACCATTGCACCACTGCACTACAAACCTTTGCAAGGAAAACTGAAGATACAGAAACCACAGATTTTATGAGGAACAGAACAAATATGAGGCAAAAATCTGCAATACTTTACAAATAGTGGTGGGTAGGGAATTCAGGTCCTTGCCACCTGCATCCAAGGTACAGGGCTGAAGCCTGAGTATCTGTACCCACCACTATTTGTTAACAGGGGCATTTTACACACACACACACCTCATTGTCAGGAATGCGCTTGACCGACTTCAACACTTCCATGCAAGCCATTCCATCATTGTCTGGAAACCTGTGCTCGACTGCAATGCTTCAAAGTCAACTTACCTGTCTCCTGATTGGTCCTGCAAAAGCTTTGATTGGTCCCGTCTGCAGATCAAGCAGTCCAGAGTTCCTCTGTTCTGTGCAGTCATCTACCGCACAGATTCCTGGGCATCTGCGGAGCAGAAAGTACCTTCTCTGTATCTGGACTGCTGACTCAGGCAGTCAGAGTTTGCACAGATTCTGGGAATCTGCGGGGCAGTCTGAGTGTGTCTGTACATGCGCGGAAGTCCGGTACTCGTAAAAATTTTTTTTTTAATTTTATGTTTCACAATTTTTATTTCATTTGTTTCTAGGTGGGAGGGCTGCAGTCCTGCAGTCTGATAGCATGAGCTGCCCCTGCATAGGAGACTCTCTTGTGAGATACACAGATGCCCCACTCTCCAGGCTATGTAGGGATAAAGTCACAGTGATTTGTTAATCATGAGCCAGGACCTGTGAGATCATGCATGCACTCAGGTAATTAGATGTAAGTATCAGTATGAGCCAGTCATAGTCCACGTGGGTGTAATTGACCTAAGACATACCTCCCTGGACTATATGAAAAGAAACATGATGAAGCTCTCAGACAACATGGCCTAGGCTGGCATGAGTCTAACAAAGAGCAGCATTCTATGTTCTCCAAGGAAGATGCCATAATATGAACAGACGATGATTGACTTTAATAATTGGCATAGCTTTTGGTGTCACTCTAAGGGGGTAAAACATTTGTCATCATGGGAGGATATGGTCAATAGATCATTCTGTTTTTCCAGGGATGATTTTCCCTCATCTGCTTTAGATTTTTGAATATTAGCTAAAATGTTGTCCTTCCTTATAGTGCCTTTTTAAGCAATGTAACCTGACAACCTTCTGACATAACAAAATCAACCCCCAAAAATCTAAAGGTGTTACTGCTCGTTGATAGGAGTCTTAACAAGAAACTCCACTCCCTTCAAGTTCTGCTCACCCTGGATGATGCAGATATTTGTACATTTATTGAGATGTAGTTTAAAGCTGTGGGCAGCATCCTAGCAGTGCCGGGCTATAATGTCTTCTAGACATTTAGACCAGCTACTCCAGGGACTAAAGGTGGAGGGGGCTTGATCTGCATCAAAAAGAAACATACCTCAAGGCTCCTCAAACAGTATGATGAGCTTGAGGTTCCTCAAGATCAAAGTTGCATACCATATCCTTGCAAGCTATAGGCCCTTCTATGACTCAGGAAAAACATAACACATACTTAAACTTACTGGAGACAATAACCATTCAACCTAATACCATATCCATGAGTGACTTTAACTAAAGAACTATAAACTGCAAATCAAACATGACCACAAATTTACAGGCTAAGAGATACCTAGATTTTGCTGTCACAAATTCCCTAGTCTAGATTGTCTATATGCCCACTAGGAGTGAAACATACAGGATCTAGTCCTCACTAACATGGGAAAAAGCTGCACTGAGGCCAGTCATTAGCAGAGTCCCTCTGGGCTCTGCTGGTCCCACTTCTTTTTGGGATCTACTTCTCTGAAGTAAGGGTTAACATTAAGGGCTTCTGTCTGACCAAGATTAAAGATGATTGCAAATCAGGTGCAGTCATCAAATCTACCAAGACAGTAATGTCCTCCAAGAAAGGCTGACACAGGTAAATAATTAGTGCCTGAGCCATGGTCTTAAACTCAATGCCAAGACATGCATAAAAATATCCTTTAGGAAGTCAGCTACTCTATGGAAACTACCACATTAGTAACACCCTCCTAAAAGCAGAGCCAGTAGTGTAGTTAGGATTGTGGGAATGCATGTAGACAGTAACCTGGCCTTTGGCCATCATGTGTCTATGGTATTAAGGAAATCAATCTATGTTGTCCAGCTTATAAACAAAGGTATGTTGTCTAGGTCCAAGGAAGCAAACATTCCACTGTACTTGGCCCTTATTGAGTACAATGCCTCCTTCAGTATGTACCTGACAAGGCACATGCAACAACTGCAGCATCCACAGAGGTTTCTCACAAAAAGAATATAGAGTGTAAACAGTGTGTCCTAAGTGGATTGCCTCAAAGCCCTATTTGTGTAATCTATCATCTATAGACTGTTGGGGAGTGATCTATGCCTGGCCTACAAGGCATCCTCATACCCCACTGTGATGAATCTTCTGCTTATCCATAAAACACACAGCATCAGAATTACCTGATTTAGTGGCCTAATTCTTTCCTGCAACATACATAGTACATGTTGGAGGAACAGGAGTTCTTCCCTGACCTAATTCAAGCATAACTTGTACCAGTAGGTGGGGAAATCAGATATTCATCCCAGGTCTGGCGCCTATGTCTCTGTTGGACAGAAACAGCCTATAAATGCTTGACCACCCAAGTCCCAGCTTTCATAAATCTCTTCACTTAACCTTAGGGTACCAACACTTATCAGATATATTTAGGTTGCATGGCTAGGCTTAAAATACTCTGTGATCATTAGCCTAGTATATATCTCATTAATGTAGTATACACTTATAAATTATATATATAGACACTCCCTTGCATTATGTTGGGTCACAGCATGCACTACTTCCACATCAGAAGCAGACACATTTGTTACAACCTACTCTGACATTCACTATCTTTCATTCACTTATTTATTCATTAATTTTCTAAACTGCTTTTCAAACTGAGAAAAACAGATGAGACTTATCAAGCCATAGCAATAGTCCCCAAATCATACTTAAGCACCTCTTGCATTCCAAGATAAGCTAAGAAATGCAGTCCATTCATTATGTCCTGGATCTTTCCCAGTACATCTTCCCATGGTACTGCTCCTGGGGCATGTTCCACAGTGATACCCACTGAACATCCTCACCAGATGCCTAAATCGCTTCAAGTGATTCTGTAGCAAGGAGGATATATGACTCTACTCTGAATGTCTCAGATGATCAGACCTTTCTCTATAGCATAGAAACCAAGCCCAGTAAAACTGAGAAGGAACTTCATTGCATCTTGTAATGTTTGATTATTTTTCCTTTGACTTGCTAAAAGAACACTCATGACCACAGACAGAAATGGAGAAAAAGGGTGCCTAATAGCTGAGAGCATTGCCCTATATATCAGCTCTTGTGTCTCCAATACAATTTACTGCAATAACTTCAGTGCCATCACAGATGTACCCATTCATTCAGTCTCCTGATTGTTTTACCTTCCCTGATAAACAAGACCCCAGGATGCACTAGTATCTCTGGCTGAGGTTGTTGCTGACCATAACCTGCATGAAATTACCATAATGTCTGGCTTGTAGGTAATAATTTCCACCATTTGTTCCAGATTCAGTAGTTAATCAGTTCAGGACATATCACAGAAAAGGCTCGCTTGAAGCCAGGAAGACTTAAACAACTGCAAACAACAAAATTGCATCATGAACACAACCAGTTTAGATGCTCTGCACCCCTTGAATGAACTTGAATATCCTGCCCATGATAATCATAAGGAGGTGGAGAGACAAACCACACCATTTCTCAGTTCCTATGCACAGTGTTAATATATATGATTTAATACTTGATAATATGAACAAAACTCATGCTCTGCTAATATAGGGGTTGAGGTGCAAGCAGCAGGTGCCCCAGAACTCTGCACTGCTATAGAATCTCCAATTCAGCATTCTACAGTATGCAGTACTATGTATTCTCAAAGTCATTAAATTCCATTCACACAATACTGGAAAATTCCAATAACCCTTCCAAAGTGCATCCATGGACAAATGCTTAATCCACATTTCTAATTTCTGAATAGAATACACATGGCTCCTCCATAAACAGAACCTCAGCTATAAGACAAAGTTTCTTTTCCCATCAACTGATGTAAACCTTCCTATGGAAACTCAAAAATAAGGGCCCTACATAAAAGGAAAACAACTTTCTGTTCCTGTTCTTTAGAAAAGGAGCCACCAGCCCTGTTTGTCATTTCAGTTATACAACCCCCAATGTTCCTGCCATGTTGAAAAAATCCACTGGGAGATTTTAAAATAGCTGCCATGCTGTAATGAAGTTTTTTTACAAGCTTTCACTTGCTTACATTACATTTTTCTGATAGGAAAATTCAATGACATTGATAAAATATTGACAAAAAATTAGTAAATGTTAACTATACTTCATGCCTTCAAATTCATTCCCAGAATTCTGTTAAATAATTTGAAAGGTTACCTATAAAAAAGATATGAAACTTTACCCAGACACACAAAGCAGCTCACAGAATCAAAATTTTCCTTTGTAGATAAAAAAAAAACTAACAAAGAGTAGCCCTAAAACAGGCTATACTAAGTGCAAGTAAATACATTCAAACAGTTAACTTGTGATGTGATACAGCCATTTGCTTACAATACAACAGGAAAGCTGTTGACACTGAATTGTCAGTCCTGGATATATAGATCAGACTGCAGCTATCAGACATGCCATATAATTACCATATTACAAATCTGTATTTTTGGGGCAAAGTGAATAACCATGAAAACATACATTTAGATGAAATAGCATCAGAAATTATGGTGTCCCTGATGGAAAGGAGGGAGTCAATATTATTCACATTCTGAATAAGTGGATCCCACACATTTTAATTGTTCTACAGTGTTTGTCTTACTGAAACAAACAGGGTGCTGTTCTGTCTGCCCTGTGAATTTTTACCTTGGGTGTAGGCCTAGATCAATCATAATATTTTTCTTTATCCTTTGGTGAAAGCAGATAGTTTTCAAATCATCTTGGTCTCTAAATAAATAAATAAATAAAAACAGAAACTGAATTGCAGTTTCACATTATTGTGGTAGGTGATAGTAACTAAGTGTGACATTCCTATGTGAATGTCTAAAGTAAGGGTTTTTAGTTCTATGTTAACTCAACAAATTCCCATGGACTATGTGACTAATTACCCTGCTTCTTCAAAATGTTTAATTTCTACTGAGGCAATGGTTTCATTATCTTCCCACCTACCAGCAAACATAACTTCTCAGATCATATTTTAACTACAGTAAATTACTTTTGGGGATAAATCTACATACTATAAAAGAACAAACATCAGATTAAATAAGTACCAGTTTGGCATGGTCCCCTTATGAGTTTAAACTTCAATTAACCCCTTTTGAAACACAGAGTTGGCTCTGTAGGTATGTTCTGGTATTGTAACTCCTAAATGGAATTGTATTTTTCTTTTTATAAACATTTTTGTTGCATGACTTTTAGGGTGGTATTTATAGTTTTTGCGATTAACAGATGTGCAATGACAAATGGAGAAAAGTACAGTTAGCTAGTTTGTAAATCAGCTGAGCATGGACAAACAGCACTGATTTTGTACAGCCTAAGTCCTGCAACAAAACATCCACAGCAGCTTCTAGATTTGAACTGGTGTAAAATGGGTAAAACTTTCTGCTGCTGTTTGTAGTAGAGATATGATTTGAATAAAGTCAACAAGACTTTCAGTTATTTCATTAGGCAGCTACAAGTGTCAGCCTGCACATATCTCTTGAAATCTTCAGTGATAATCTGCAGTGAGACGTGCTGAGCACCACTGTCTCATCAACTACCTCAAACTGCAATAAGGTTTTACCTCTTCAATATAAAGGATGTTCTTATATAGCAATTTTGACTGGGCATTTATAAGGCTGAAAAGGATGAAGATATGAAAGCTGTAAACAAGGAAGATATAAGATAAACACTCAGAAGGAAGACATTATGAGGATTGTATTGGAGGAGGTAGGGGAAGTGGATCAGCATTTTTTTTGTTATATCTCTCTTTTCCAATTTTTTGTATTAATTGGAAATTGTGGAAGGAATAAATGTAGACAGCTTAGGAAAAGACTTAAAGGATTAAAGAAAACATATAAACATAACATGCAGATAAAAAGACAGGAGCACTATGCTGGGTTAATGTTGGGAGTGGTGACAAGACATAGAGATGGCAGACACAAAAGAGAGAAGGAAGTATATATATATATAGATGAAACCCTATCTGGAGGACCATGATCATCCTCCCACTCTGATAGACCTTCAGATGAGGACCATGATGTTCTGGGGCTGTGACCACTGTGATTTGATGGTTGAAGTTAACTGGCATAGCAAGTCAATTACCCACTGGAGAAGGTCTTGGATAGATTGCAGGGACCTCTTCACTGGCCATACACTTGATGGAGCCACTGCTCACACATTGGAAGATGTCCCAGGCAGACAGAGGCAGATGATGAGCAGTCCCTCTACCAGGGCACATGTAGTTGGGCTGTCTCCAGGATATCTAGTCCTGTAGACAAAGTAACATAAAAGGGAGAGAAAACAGAGAGAGAGAAAGAAATGGAGAAAAGAATGACTCATAAGTGTTTTGTAAACCTTGCAATTTATTTAAATTAAACAATTATTCATTTATTTAGAGCCTGCTATTAAGTCCTGTTTTTATACTGTCCTCCTACTACTGATGTCATCATGGCTTCGTAAGTGATGAGTATGAATAAGCACATTAGTACTTATAGATTATAGCAGCAAGAAAATTGTAGCAGTTTATAATGTCACTACAAATGGGTGCTTGATATATATATATATATATATATATATATATATATATATATATATATATATATATGGTTCCCCTTCACAAGATCAAATGAATGGAAGCTCGAAACCCATAAGCTTGAGCCCAGAATCTCGAACTTCCATTCACATGGAATTGTGAATGGGAAGTTTAGAGTATAAAAAAAAAAGAGTTGACTTACCTTTTTGCAAGGGGCAAGGTCCCCCTGCATCCTCGCTGCTAAATCTAAATGCTCCGTGACCGCACTATAGCGGAGGACAGGGAAATCTTCCAGTTTGTGCTTATGCATATAGCGCAAATTGGAAGATTTCCCTGTCCTCCGCTGTAGTGCGATGTCGGAGTAGAAATATTTAAGTAGGGGGGTGTGGAGGGTGCCTGCAAAAACATTAGAAAGGAGTCTTTTTTTTTTTTTTAGTTCCCCTTCCCATTTTTGAGTTTTTGTAAATTCGAGATTCTGGTTTTGGGCTTATGAATTTCGAGTTTACAGAACTTTGGTCATGTGAAGGGGAACCATATATACACATGAGTACATATATCTATATTGATATATATATATATATATATATATATATATATATATATATATAGACAAACACACACACACGCATATATATATATATATATATATATATATATATGTGTGTGTGTGTGTGTGTGTGTGTGTGTGTGTGTGTGTGTGTGTGTGTGTGTGTGAATATATATATATATATATATATATATATATATATATATATATATATATATATATATATATATATATATATATATATATATATATATATATATATATATATATATATATATATATATATATTGCATGTGGGGAAATGCCATAATTGTCGACAAGGCAAACATCAACATGTTTATGTCAACAATGCTAATATGACACAGTTATACATATTCTCTGAGGATTAACCTTAGGCCATGCTAATAAAAAACATGTTTTTTTTTTTTTGCAGGTGGGTAAGCCCCCTACTAGCATCCTCGATGTGGGGGGGCTGTAACCCTCTTACCCCCTGCTAATTATGCACACTAATTCTGAGATCTCCTACACCAGGGACTCTTGATCTCACACATCTTCCATCTATTTCTACTGTCACCTGATGTGTGTCAGCAATACACAGGTCAAGTAAAGCTCAAATTGATCAATGCCACTGAACTTATATATATATATATATATATATATATATATATATATATATATATATATATTTATATTTATATATCGAGAGAGATAGATAATTCACTTCTTTTCGCTGCAGTACCTCAGTACAGTAGGGTACTACTCATTTCTCTGTTTGTTTTGTTTTGTTTTACTCTGAATATTTTCGTTCAGTAAAAAATGCAATTATTGCTTTAATGAATTGATTTTTAAGGTCATATATTTATACAATTCTTGTTATATGTTTGCTACTTCTGGGCTTTCTGCACTAATCTGTCAACCCCCCTTTACCTCAGTGTTTATTATAGGCTATGTCCTCCTTAGTTAACAAGGGGAAAAATGAAAGCTGCATATTAAATTCCTGTGTGCAGTTTGACAGAAAACAATTTATTACGTACGAGTTCTATACAATTATTTTTTTTAACTGATATCAAAGCATTTCCATGTCATGCATGCCTCATGCACTGAAGCACTCCACTATTTTCCTGAGTAGCTTGTTACAATGTAGATATTTGGCTGGGCCTTGCTGAAGTATTGCTTGCAAACCTACAGCAGCACTGAGAATGTGTTAATCTTGACAACCTGTTATTTTCCTTGGAGTATGGTGTGTAACATTAACCAGTTGTTACAACTAGTATTCAACATGCTTACGTTTATACATTAATAGTAACCACAGTGTCTATGTGTAGCATTTGCTTACTGATGGATTTATCTGGTTCAAAATATTATGTTTCCACAGCATCACCAAATAATCAGTTTCAGGAAGGAAACCCAGATTCAAGCAAGGGTTGCTAACTTTACAAATAATTTCAAGTGACCATCTAAGATGCATTTAAATATTCACATCAATTTTATATGTGATTATGTGAATATTGCCTTTAGTTCAAGAGTACGCTACTTGTTATTCTATAATTTACTCTCCATAATCGAAGGCATTGCAGTATGCACTAAAAGAACCCTACGAACAGTACGCAGAGCAGTCAGTTGTTTCAGAACTCTCCCACCCTTGCTCTAGCTTGGTGTGCTAACTTGCTCCACTCAGCCATTTTGTAAACTTCTGGAAATTACAAAAAGCATTACCAATATGTGTATACATGTTACTGCAAAATACTTAATAACACTTTTCACATTACAAGCTTCACCAGAATATTTCATATCACTAATGCATGAACTTATGAAGCAATTCAAGCAGAATGAATTGCTGTGTTTAACAAATGCAGGCAATAAACTTTCTACAGAAATGTTACTGGTATGACTCTGACATGGCATCAGTAGTAAAACAGACATTAATCATTACATTTCTATGGTTTTAAGCTTTGCAATAACACTGACTTTCTGATATGTACAGGCACATATCACAGAGAAACACAAACATACACACAAATATTTATGTGTACGTATGTGTGTGTGTGTGTGTGTGTGTGTGTGTTAAATTTGTGAGTCTATGTTCATATTTATCTTACATGAAAAAATACCCATTAACAAAAACACATCTATGAAGATATTGCTACATATATATATATATATATATATATATATATATATATATATATATAAAAAATTATATATATATATATATATATATATATATATATATATATATATATATATATATATATATCAGAGGCGGATTTAGGCTTTGGCGAGGGGCATGTACCTTCCCCCTTTTTTTAAACTATGATATAACCTGGCATACAAAAAAACTTTTTGTTGACATCAGAAAATGCACTACCAAAGGGGCACATTTTTCTGATCCAACCTGCACTTGTTCGTTTTTCCCCTTTGTCATGTGCTATAGTCAGTAAATCATGATTGGAGATGCAAATGGAGGTGATAGTCAGGTGACCCAGTTCTAAGTTCCTGAATGTCTTCTCAAAGTGTATCTCCAATCGCATTTAAAAAGGAAGGTATCCTGTATCAGGTGGAGGAAAAAGAAAACAAATAGAAAGCAAGAAAAGCTTAAATTAGCAATTGTATTACTAATTAGTAGTGCTTCTTTCAGGAGCCCATCCCAGCCGAAGTCAACAGTTTTCAGACTCAGAAAGTGTATGAATAGCAATAGCTAGTGAAAATCATCACTGCTTTAATACCGCTCACTCTCCTTGTTCATCACCTCCAAAGCAGTACACACTTTAGAGCAGATACTATTTTGCTTAATTTTTAAAACTAAAAAAAAAAATAAATAAATAAAAATAAAAAATCTTATGTGGGATAAAGGGGAAAATATTGCCTAACAAGGTGCACTCTCAACTGTATTCTGCTTGAATTACATTTTCTGCTTAAAATTGGGGTGTTCCCAGTTTGTGGATCACAGGGCGGTCTTTGGCCGAATAAGTTGCATTAGAGAGTAGTGTATTTGTGTGACTTTCATTTGTGTTTATTTAGTAAGGGGCTGATGCCTCATTGCCTTATACATATACATTTACTATCCTAGTGGTTTCATAAGCATACTGTTTTCTTGATGGTGAATTGTCTAAGTCCCACTCTGCAGTTCCAGACATTTGTAGTTAAAAGAGGAGGAGGAAGCGGGAGTCCTGTGGGGAGAGTGTGAGAATTTTTTTTCTTTTGCCCAGTCTTATCATTTTGCATTTTTTGAGAGTTCATGTTTTTCTTTAGGAGTTTTGCTTCTTGTTCTTAGTTATGTTGATTGGTTTACTATTTAGATTTTGAGAATGAGATGTCCACAGATGAAATATTCAAACTACAGATGTCTGAATGTTCATCTGGCTAAACATCTCAATATCTGAAAGTTTATATTAGCGAATGCACTTTGCATTCGCTAATATAAATTCAAAGAACTGTACAGAGATCATGGTGCAGTGTGGTTTGGGAAATTCATCCCTTTCCTCACTGTAGTGTGATCTCAGATTTGGAATATATAGTTAGCAGGGGGTGTGGAGGTGCAGTGGGCTTGCACCCCTGCAAAACCATGATGTTAGGTATAGGAGTTTACTTTACATTAACTCCTTTATGGACATCATGTGACATTTTCGAAAACAATGTCGAATCTGCTGAATTTGATCAGCAGATTCAACATTGTAGCTTGTTCTATTTTTTGACTTTCGAGGTTTACTTTCAATATGTCTATCGAAAATTATTTTGACATTCGACATATTGATAGTAAACCATGTTTATTTCTTGTATAGTTTGCATAATAAATTATTACGCAATTGTCTTTTGACAGTGACAGCAACAGTGCTTAGATTTCTTTGTAGATAGTAAAGAGCAGTTTTAAGGAAAGTAACTAAATACACAAAGAACATGGGCATATTTTACGTTTTAGCATGTTATAAAAAAGCTGACGTTAAGGTGAACACTTTATGCTTGCTTCTATAGGATGGAGACAGTTCCCATTTTGGAAGTTAATGAAATTAGAAGCTGAAAATTTCAACTTCTTAAATCACATAAATGCAAACACTAAATATTGTTGACTTTATCTCTGGGAAAATGAAATTAATTTAAAATGTGATATGCAAGCAATAATGCACAACCGAGTGTGTGCTACTGTAGAAATAACACCCGCCCATGGGGTATTCTGAGGTCTAACACCACAGGTAGAGAGCCTCTACACCCCTAAAAGGGCATTATTTCTACAATAATATACACCCTGGAGGGCATTATTGCAATTAGAGAATGGGCTGTCTGTAAAGATGTTGGGCAGGATTCACGAAGCCTCCTTGTAAGAGTTACAAGGCTTACACGGAGGCTGCAGTTAAACAGTGTGACGTCAGCATGTCATGCATATGCATGAGGGCATGCTGAATCACACCTAAGGCTAACACGGTCCGTGGAAGACAGTAGGGGGCGTGTCCGTAGGCCGAGCCCAACAAATGGACACGCTCCCAGAAGAGTAAAAGTCCCGAAAGTAAACCCCCACGACAGAGTCCATGTAAATATGAATAAACACAACACATGCCCCCACAGACTAAGAACATAAAATGTAGAAATGAACATCTTATATTTTGTTTTTTAAATTGTAAGGATGTTTGATCGTGAGTGCGCTCGTTTGCGCGGGTGTGCCCGTAGCTTAGCCACAGTTAGTAGTCAGTGGAAAAGCATATAAGAACTAAATATGCAAAGTAAGCCAAAAAGCAATAGCGTAGCGGTAGAGACGTCGGCTGAAGAGCAGGCAGTCATGGTTCGAACCCCCACAACATCAATTTCTATTTTTAGTGAAATAAGCACGAAACAAGTCCCTGACATGTATGTACACATATAAAATTATATTTTATGTAAAATGTAATGAAATGGGCCATCTATTTTGAAGAAATGTGAGATAATAAAAAAAAAAAATGTCAGATCTGCCTATAGCTGAGCTACAGTCTAACAAGTTGAGTACATCTGCCTGTAGGTGAGCAGTGGTTTAACAGGTGTAAAATGAGTGCCCGGGGTTGAGCAGCATTTTAACATGCTGAAACTGTGTGCCCCTAGCTGAGCTGAGTGTAATATGCGTGCTGACAGCCAAACCACGAGTAAACCAGCGTGATCCGTTTGCGCGGAGCTGCTCGCCGCGCCAACAAGCTAACCAATGGGCAACGTTGAGCAAGCTGTATTAAAACTGCCTTTACACAGACACACCACCTAGCCTGTGTAGACAGACATAAAATATATAAAGCAATGGCCAGGTTAAAACCCAGGATACCATGCACCATAGTCAAAGTACTGAACCACTAAGCCATGACAGTTACACTTAGAAATGCAGTAATAGCATATATATAGGAATGAATAGAAAGAGGAGCATGACAAAGCAGGTTTTGTAAAGCTGATGCAATTCCAAAATGGCCAATCACAGATAAGTGTGGGAAAAACAGCATATATAAGCCCCATAGGTGGGAATACACAGCATAACTGATTGTAGAACCGACTTGCAGCCAGGATGTCAGGTGTAGGTGAGGGTAGTTGCTTCCGAGCCCAGAGATGGGGCATTGAGGAGTCCAAATATATGGTTTGGCTCCTTGTCCACAATCATGAGGCCCAACTCATGCAGGGCCAGGTCCTGTGGGGAGCATATAGGGCTGAGGAGTGGGACCGGTTGGCTCATGATCTCACCAGTGCCACAGGGATACCAAGGACTGGTGAGCAGGTCCGTCACCACCATGCAGACCTGAAGAGACAGAAGCAGGACCAACTGAACCATTGGATCCAGGAGGCCCGGCGAATGCCCAATGCCCCACTACTGAGTAAGTTACATCTAATTATTTATGTAAGAAATTAACCTAGCTGATATTGTGGAGATGTGTATTCCAATATTACTTTATTTATATTACAGCTGCAGGTGTCCTTTCTGCGAACCGTCGAGCCTATGGCGATAGGCTGGCATGGTTGCGCCACCAGGCAGGTCAGTAATTCTCTCCCTGTAACTGTAAATAAATATATAAGTATGACAGTTAGCAAAAGAGTGCAGTGTAGTCACTAATTAATAAAATGTGTAAGTAACAGTGTAAGAGGGTTTGCAAGTATTGCTTGATTACAAAAGTGTGATGCAGCCTGTAATCCAAACATAAAAATGAAACAAGTCTGAAATAAAGATGTCCCACCTGTAATATAATAGTACATAATCTGCAGCAGGCTGAAAAGTACAGCTGCAGAAGCTGAGTAAAACACATGTGTGAAATATATCCCTGTTGAAATACAGAAACATGACAGAAGTGAGACTGTTGGAAAGGATTGTTATAACTACAGTTAAAACATGTCAATAAAGCCTTGAATTAAGTACCATCCTGAATTGTAAAAATAAAACAAGTGAGGGAGTGTGAGAAAGAGTTATGAAACCACCAATAAAGTAGTAATAACTCCTGAATAAAGTATACTGCAGTCAGTACAGAATGAAATGAATGTGACATGCAGAACCAAACAGTAACATGTGTTGAGAACGGTACCACAGCTGGAATGTGTGTCCCAAAATCTGGATATGTTGCTCACAGTCTGCAATATGCAGATAGTATGGTTGTCTGAAATACCAAACATCCACAGTTGTCTATAGCTATATAAAGCAAATGTAGCAGGATGATGCAGCTGAACAGAGTCAGATATGAATGTGTATGAATAAAAATGAAAATGTATATTGATGTAGCAGTAACATTCCTATCACCAACCTGAAGTAGTTATCACATAGGAAACTGTAGGCAGAACTGTAGTGTGTATATATCTGCAGCTACTAGAAATGTACAGCATATGTATTGGTGTTTGAAATTGTTAATTAAATTTTCTTCACCCTACCCTATAACCACATATAATCCATTCCACGTGAAATTGGCATGTGCAATCACAATTAACGCCCCTGGACATTTGTCCTGTTGGTTCATACATATTTGCATGCACGCTGATGCATCTGCCCTGTTCATACATCCAAACCTGATGGCCTGTTGACATCAATCAACCCTGCATATTGTTGGACTGTGCATTGCTTTTCAAATTATACATGTGTTATGCTTGCTGTTCAATGGTTTGAAGATATGGGTGTTTGGTTAATGGGAATACTAATGCATGCTGTTACAACTAATTGTGAATGGTATTGTATGTTACTAACCCAAACTGTCATAACATAATGCAAAACATAGGATGACAGGGAAGGTGGGTTCCAGTGGACCCACCTCTCCCTCCTCAGCTGGCGAGTGCACCTGGCAGTAGCGCCCAGGCTGGACCCTCCTCCAGTGGCCCTGTGCCACCTGCGGGTGGAAGCTCTGCAGGGGATGGTGCTCGTCCCCCCTCTGCAAGTGTGGCCGGAGGAGAACATCCACTCACCATCCATAATGTCCAGACTGTGGTGCGTAGGGAGATCTGTGACGCTGTTCTTGGGCCCCTACACCAGCTTGAGGCACGGGTGGCACAACTAACGTGTGTGCCTGCTGCCCAGCCTACACAGCCCCCAGCACAGCCCCATCCTGGGCAGTGAAGGCACAGCGGCAACTGCCCATGGGTGGGGATCTCAGTTCCACTGTTGCCATCTGTGGGCTCATGGGCTCAAGATATCCAAACATCCATCCCTGTCAATTGTGTAACCCCCTCACATGTGTCATACACTGCCCCTGTATGTGTCTTGTTTGTCTTGTCTCTTAACCTACCCAACCTACCTCCCCAGCTATACCGACTTCCTGTACCTGACATACCACTCTCACCTGAAAAAAAAAAAAAAAGGGCACTCTGAACCCACAATAAAATTACGCCCCATGCATAGCTGCCCATTTAGCACACATGTCTGCTGGACATGGAAACTATCAATTACAATTGGCTGTACAACAAGTATTATTGTTGTCCTTACACCTCTCTCAGGGGTGGAAGGTCTCAAATGTCACACCAAATTACAAACATATGCACAGCTGTTGCTGATGAAGAAATGGGCAGCTATGGGCCTTAACTGCATCCCTCCTGCAAAACCTGAGCTTGTTTCCCTACTGTCTTGCCCTCTTTGCGACCCCTTTTTCACCACTTTCCTGTCTCCCCATTTTCATTTCTTTCAAAGAAATTAGCGAGGATGTGCGCAAGAGTAAGCACTTTTAAACAGTTGTAAGGGGGTATGCGCGGAGGTGAAAGCCAGTGCGCATGCGTGAGCTCCGCGCAAACCAGCACTAACCCGGTTACAACTGCTTAAAAGTGCCTTAGTCTCTCTGAATGACAAGGCCTGTAGTCTGCTCAAAAGCAAAATAAAATCCCACTGTCAGTCCCGAACCCAGGACCTTGGAAACAGTAGTCTGCATGACTTACCACTAAGCCATGACTGCTATATAGGAACATTGGGCTACAATAAATATATCATGCAATAGTAGGAATGAATGTAAAGGGAATATAGGATGTGTAGTACACAAAGAATGTCATGTATATTTACTGTCAAATGTAGTGGACTACTATAATAGTAGTGTGTGAAAAGAAACAGCCATGCTACTTGGTAGCTAGTAGGTAATAATGTCACTGTAACACCTTGCAAGCCACACACATATTCACAGCAGGATAATTACTGCCCATACCCCACAACCTCTTACAGCAACACATCCGGACTAAGTAATAAAAAATGTGGAGCAAAGGCCCAAAAACAGGGACACATTTCAAATATTGCTCCGACAAACTTAGACAGTTGAGTGTGTTTTTCCTGCTTTACTAGTTTAGTCCAGTTTCAGAGTTGCTGATTCCTGGGCTTTGGTTGTAGTTCCTATGTACTGTTTCCTTGCCTTATTTGGGGGAAGGGAAGCTACCTTGCTTACCAGTGGGAGTGGAATTGAGCTGCCTTTGTCCAGTTTTGTGAGGTTTCAGCCAGTAACTAGTAGTTTATTGGTCGTTTGGGCCAGTTTCTAGCTTCCAGCAGCCCCTGGTATAAAACGCTAAGCCTTGATTTAGAGCGATTTAGCTGCTGCCACTGTTGCACACTAGGGCAGTGCCGTTAAGCAGGTTTAAACTATTCGGCTACCTAAAGTCCACTCTTCAAATTTTCCCTTAAAACTACCTTCCTCGAACTATACTACTGATCAAATCAGCGTATCCTATAACTAAAAGATCAACTCTACTTGACTCCAAGTAGACTATTCTCTATCTATTAAACCTAGCACTTGCTCCTACAGTACTTATTACCTTGATACGGCACTCTTGTCATAGATAGTACCCCAAAAGGCAACCCCCATTTCTCGGTCACCCACGTCCCCGGAATCTTTTTAAAGTTTTTCGTCTACCCTTCTAGCATGTCGAGGATCAGTTGCTAGTGTCCACTCCTGCTCAGCTGGTGAACCTGGGAATATTGAGGCAATGTTTCAATTGCCTCATGTACACAGACAACCCTTTCCTCCTCCCACAAAACACAAATACATGCGAGATGCAACTATACGGCCAAACTGGAGGCTGAGCTCTCAACATAGGACTGGCAAGACCAGTCAGGAGGAGAAGGTTACCACACACACTATAGACCCAGTCTCACATAGTACCATTACAACCTCAAATCATACACATAAACACACAAAGACATACTCGGAGGCTCTGATCAAAAATCTACCAAAACAGCAGAGGCCACCAAAGCAGACACCCAAACAACCACCACCTCAGAACACAACACGCAACACATAGACCTCACAGTCAGAGTGTCAAACAGTCACAGCCCTTAAGGCCAAACACAATGCCAGACACACTAGTCATTGGTGACTCCATAGTCAGACACACTGATGTCCCGCCACCAGACTGAGTAAGGAGAAGGTCACAGTAAGCTGCCTGTCGGGCGCTAGAATCCGCCACATAACGCAAGCACTCAGGTCTCTCAACAGCAGGTACAAATATGACTCAGTCATTGTCCACGCTGGTGTAAACGACCTGAGATGTACCTCCTTGGACTACATGAAAAGAGACATTGAGGAGCTCTCTGATTATGTAGCCCAGGCAGGTATGACCCTGACCTTGAGCAGTATCCTACCTTCACCAAGAATGATGCCACAATACAGAGATAAGATGATCAGCTTTAACAATTGGCTTAAACACTGGTGTCATTCAAAGGGGATCCAGTATCTGTCTGCCTGGGATGACATGCTGGACAAGCCACGCTGTTTCAAGGGACGGCTTGCACCTGTCACCCTGGGATTCCGGATATTGGCAAAGGCTCTTGCCACCCCATAGTGCCTTTTTAGGCAAGGCTCAAATTCTAAACCTACCACCCTAGAACACAAAAGGAAAAAACTAAGGGTAATGCTGCTCAATGCCAGAAGTCTAAATCTCAAAATGCACGCACTTCGAGGCCCTTCTCAGTATGGAGAACATCGATGTCTGTGCTGTGACAGAAACCTGGTTCAAGGCTCCTGAGAGCACCCCAGCGCTATCAGGTTTTACCTCATATCATCATGCCCGCCCCAAAATCCGGACAATACCAAGAAAGGAGGGGTATCCATATTCATCAAGGACACCCACACCTCAAGACTGGTGGCAACGCACGATGCATCGGAGACCATCCAGGTGCAATTAACCATAGGCAAGACTGCTCTGCAAATTGTAGCATGTTACAGGCCACCCTCACAAACTCAGGAAACTCACATGGCCTTCCTGAAAACACTAGAGGGATAAATGTATCACCAAACACCATCATACTAGGTGACTTCAATTACCCTAATATAGACTGGGAACACTACTCAAGCCCAAACACCCTAGCCCAAAAGTTCCTGGAATTCATAAACTCAAATGCCATGGAACAACTAGTCACCATCCCACAAGAGGAGATAACATACTTGATCTCATCATCACGAACATCGAGCACAATGTTCAACACCGAGTATACCCTCACTGGTGAGATCAGATCACAAACTAATCTCGCTGGAGGTCCTCATCCCACCCCCCCCTGAAATAAAAAGACCACAGTAAAGAACTTCTCAAAAGCTGACTTCACACTTCTAAAGACTAGTGTGGTCTCCTTTCAGGCCCCCGAGCCGGCTGAAAACAATACTCAAGCCGCTGAATCACTTACAAACGCCTTCTACCAGCACCTGCAGGACTGCATGGATAAGGCAATCCCAAGCAAAACAAAGACTCTTTGTACCAAAGGCAAGCGTCCAGTCTGGTGGACCCCAGCCATAAACAAACTCTACAACAAAAGGAGGAAGCTACTACAAGATAGAGCAAAATCCTTAAAGGTAAGACACCCTTGATCACTATAAGTAAAAACTAAGAGCTCTCATAAAATCATCCAAAGCAAATTTCGAGAGAAAAATAGCTAAAGACTCAAAAGACAATCATAAGGCCTTCTTTAGCTATGTTAGAAACCTAGGAGGAAACTCCCAGATATGCTCAGAACTAGTTCAAAATGATGTGAAGATTACTGATCCTACAGACATTGCCAACATACTGGCTGACAGGTTCAGTGCAAACTCCCCCAAAAGGAGAGATATCTATACCAAATGAGTGCAGCCCCCCAAACATCTCCAGCGCCCAAGTGAGAACTGCTCTCTCCAAAGCAAAAAACACAGCATCCATGGGACCCGATGGTGTCCCCGGCTGTGTGCTCCATGAACTCAATGAGGAATTAAACCCACAGCTAGGACAGCTGTTTAATCAAAGTCTTACCTCTGGATACGTACCCAGGGAGTGGCGCACTGCAACTGTGGCCCCACTTCACAAAGGCGGTGCCTCCACAGACCCTGGAAATTACCGGCCCATTAGCTTGACAAGCCTTATCTGCAAAGCCATGGAGAGGATCATAATGGATCTCATAAATAAAGACATATGGAATTTGCAGACTTTGGATCCAACCCAGTTTGGCTTTGTCAAAGGCAGATCATGCCTTTTAAACTTGGTTGACTTTTTCGAAACAGTCACCAAAGCCATTGATGAGGGAAAGGCAGTCCATACAACCTACCTCGACCTGGCTAAGGCCTTCGATACAATACCCCACTCGGGTATCATTGAAAAACTCATCAGCTTAAATGTTAACCCATACATCACAAGATGGGTTGCAAACTGGCTGAGTGACAGAACCCACAGGGTCAGAGTTGCTGGCGCCATGTCAGACTCAAAGCCTGTCACAAGTGGTGTCCCACAGGGCTCAGTCCTGGCCCACTCTTGTTTGGCATCTACTTTTCAGTACAAGCAAACACAGGAGGGTTATGGCTGACAAAGTTTGCAGATGACTGCAAACTGGGCGCCATAGAAAACACATCTGACACAGATATCCTTCAGAAGGGTCTCACAGAAATGGATAACTGGTGCCAGAGCCAAAGTTAAATGCCAAAAATGCATAGTCATACCCTTCGGGAAAACAAGGTTACCCTAGCTACCAAATAGGTGGCAATCCACTGAACACAGAAGAAGTTATCAGGGACCTGGGGACCCAGGTTGATAGTAGTCTGTCATTCGACACCCATGTAGCTAAAGTAGTTAGGAAGTCCTTCTACATTGCCCACCTTATCATGAAGGGATTCTCATCTAGATCAAGGGAGGTCATAGTCTCCTTTACTCATCACTCATCAGACCATTGATTGAGTACAATGCCCCATTCAGAATGTATCTGACCCGACACTTGCAGCAGCTGGAGAGGCCACAAAAGTTCCTCACCAAAAGGATAAAGGGTCTCAAAAATCTGTCCTATGCTGCCCGACTGAAAGAACTCCAGCTCTATTCAGTCGCTTACGCTGCTCAGAGGTGACCTTTGCCTAACATACAAGGCCATGTCAAACCCAGATTTGATGAATATGCTTCACCTCAAAAATCTAGATCCATCAGAGCCACAAGGCGGGAGACTTAAACCTCGACACAGCTATTAATAGGACGTGCTGGAGGGATAGATTCATCACCCAAAGACTCCTATGCTGTGGAACAAAATCCGGTACATGTGAGGCAGAGCACTGCTGGCCTTGTTCAAGAGAAATCTTGACCAATGGATGGGAGATCGCAGATATACCCCAGGAATTACCTCAGTGTCACTGCTTGACAGAGGCACAGCAAAATAATGGGTATAGTTCCCCATACTAAAGGGGTGGCGTAAGCCACAAAACAATGGGCTAGGCTTATAAATGCCCTCGGGCAGATAGCCTAGTATGAACCTATGAACCTATGAACCTAAGTAACAGGTTATGCATTATGTTGGATGTTTGGAAGGGTATGAAGTCTGAAACTGACATGTTTGTCACAATAGTCTGACTTGAGCCCTGAGTGATTTGCCAGAAAAAGCTGTTTATGAGATATGGACCAAAATATGAGGAAAAAATGTGGGCATCCTGCAAATATCTGTACACTTGAGAGGTCTGACACTGCCATATTTGAATAGTTAAGAGCCTTGACATAGCAACAGTGACTGAGTTACAGGGATGCCCCACAGACTCCATGTGAAATGTACAAACAGTAGGCAGAAAGATGTTACAACACATGCAATGGTAACTCTGAAGTACTGGAAATATGCACCACTTGCACGGCAGAACTAGTGTAGTAATACATATGTTCATGCTAACCCACAGTCACAACTGCAGAATACCAGACAATTTAATGGGTGTACCCCACTGATATGTACCATTCCATGAGGCAGATAAAAGATGCACCTGAGAGTCTCTGGGTCCTGCTCAGCAGCATACTCAAATACCCTAATAGATGTCAAGGCCCACACCATGGCCAGACCACACTGCATGCAGTAACACCCTAGCAGATATAGCAAGCATTCCAAGATGTGAATGTACATGGAAAATAGGAAAGCCACAGCAACACACTACAGTCAAGACACCTAGCAGGCATACAAGTAGTGAATGTAAAGGGCAAATATTGAAGCCATAGCAACAAAGTGCAAGAGCCACTGCTATATACCAGTTACACCACATGTCCCACAGGAAAGCACACACACCCACATTAACAGTAGTAGTAGTCTTAGGAGTCAGTGTACATACACACTTAGTACAGGAAACTGAAGAAATGAATGGAGAAATGTTAATCTACAACACAACCGGAAATATGAGAGAGATACTAACCTTTACACTCACAGAACAGTGTCCACAGCATACCAGCATGGTCCCTGCCCTTAAACTCTGAAAGGGCTTCGCCTATCTCACATACCTTTTTATAGCACTGTCCTGAAATCACAGTGAGAACTGCAATCAGTACACAACTGGCTGCATGCAATTAGCAAATGCTGGCTAACAATTGGCGCAGAGGCCATCACATGGACATATGCAGATACCTACAAAAGCAAGCTGTACTCCCAGTCCACACATGCAATACTTTCATTGCACCCTCCGGAGGTAGGGAGAGAGAGAGAGAGAGAGAGAGAGAGAGAGAGAGAGAAAATACACAAACAAAAACACTTAACAAAACCTACAAGATAGCTAACATCTGTCAACTGGAGCAGCAGCAGGACACCGATACAAAAGGCGATGCAAGCAGCTGTGAGAAACACAGGTAATGTAAAGTAATACTTTAAAAGTCTACATACTGTGAACCCTCCATATGTGTCATTGGTCTGTATCTATATGTATATGAAGATGTGCATAGGGCAGGGGGCATACAGCAACTATCAGTGAAGGCTGTACATACATATGTATGTGAGGGCATCTATGTGCACATATCAATGTAGGTTGAATGTAGGTTGTAGTGCAATGTACAAAGTAGGTTTCACAGTTATGTATGTTTAGCAGTATGTTAGTGTGTGTATACAGTTTTGTAAACAAACATGTTGATATACCTATCTATCATATGGATACCTATGTATGTCAATATATGTATGTATGTATATGTATATATATATATATATATATATATATATATATATATATATATATATATATATATACATGCATATATGCATACATAGATAGAGAGGGATGTAGGAATACATAGGCAGATGTAGATAGATAGAATATGTACAAACATATATATGTAATACACACATACAGATATAGATATATGTAGATACATATACATAGACAGACAGATCTGGCTATCTACAGATATGACTGTATATGATGATCTCACACTCCCTGTCCCACCCTCTGTCACTCTCACCCCCTCTCTGTCACACTACCCCCCTCCATATCTATAGCAATATATGTACATCGATATATATATATGTGTATATGTATACAGACACACACACATATATATATATATATATATATATATATATATATAGATATAGATATATATATATATATATATATACATATAGATACATATATATATATATATATATATATATATATATATATATATATATATATATATATGAGAGAGATGTATATATATTCTGAGTGAGTATATATATTCTGAGTGAGGCACATTTGTACAGATGTATTGCAACAGGTGCCTGGTGACAAAGGCATGGAGTGAACACCAGTGAACACCAGTGTCGAAACTGGAGTACCATACCCCATTTCAAATCACCTACACCAGTAACCACCAGATATGTGATTGGCTGCCTACCACTGCATGTGTCAGAGGTGAACAGGGTCATAAATGTGTACAATAGTCCCCCCAATGATAGTCACAGTGGCACACTATTCCTGGAATACCTGTACATGGTATGTGTCAGCAGACATGGTGTGTCAGCTATGGACATGTGGGTCAGTGCACCCCTCCACACCACACAATGGCTGCCACGGTATGTACCTCACATGACAGCTACAGATATGGAGAAGGACACAGTGACGTGTACGACACTGTGACAATGCACTCAAACACATTACCAATGCACAGTGACTGACAACACCAAAGAGTGCACACATACTACCCACATAGAGGTTATCACTCCTGGATTTACACACTTAAGTTACACCCATGATAGATTTCCAACAACCATAGTAACACCTCACACCATCCACAACCTAAATGACCGCTGTGTGTCGTCCGTGACAACGCAGCAGAGAGCACATGGCAGAGGTACAGGTTCCTACCCACAGATAAGACATACCCTGCAATAAACCACACAGCGTTAAGAAGCAAGACTCCCCATGAGTACATGTCACACATACCCCAGCTGAATGTTAGTCAGATAGGTAATATGCCATATGAGTCACCCTGTGTTACTGTTTGACAGGAGCAGGTACCATCAAATCACATGTGTCACAATGGTCAGGGTAGCAGAACAGTATGCTGCTGTAGTCCCAGGGGCAATAGCATATTGTATTGTATTGTATTGTATTGTATTGATATGTAGAGGTGCCTCCTTTGTGGAGTGGAACCACTGTTGCTGTACGCCAGTGTACAGGTACATATCCAGTAGTCAGGCTAGTGTTACATAGCACTTCTATATGTGGGTTTAGCTCATCTTGGAGTTCATGTAGCATGCAACCGGGGATACCATCAGGTCCCATTAATGCTGTGTTTTTTGCTTTTCTGAGGGTGGCTCTCACCTGGACATCTGTGATGACAGGGAGGTTACATTCAGCTGGGATAAGTATGTCTTCATTTGGGGGAGAGGGAGGGGGGGAAATTGCACTGAATCTGTCTGCCACAATGTTGCCAATATCTGTGGGTTCAGTGAATTATTTGTTATTGTGTACTAACTATGAGCATATTGGAGGGTTTCTGACCAGGTTATCTGTAGTGTCCCTGTTGATTTCCCTCTCAACGTTGCCCATGGATGTTTGTATGAGAGAACATAGCTCTTTACTAGTGCTGATCAGACATGCCTTCCCTTTATGGAATTATGCTGTCTTGCAGTAGCTTCCATCTTTTGTTATACAATCTGTCTATGGCTGGGGTCCACCAGACAGGATGCTTTCCCTTTGTGGAGAGTGTCTTGGTCTTATATGGGATTGCATGATCCATGCATTCTCGGAGATGTCCATAGAAATCATTTTGAAGGATTCAGCATTGTGGGTTGTGGCTTCCACTGGCCCATTGGGCTTAAAGGATACCATCTCAGTCTTACGAAGTGTAAATTTTGCGTTTGAAATGTTATTCACTGTAGTTGTTTGTGCTGGTGGTGGAGGTGGGATATGTATATCCAGGGCAATTAGTTTGTGGTCAGATCACAGTAGTTGATGATGTACCCCATACAGTACCTCGATACAAACCCCCAGAGTGAGGAGGTGCTTTGGACCTGAATCAGTGTACTGACTGCTAGGTTTGGTAGTATGTCATATGGAGTGTGCCAGGTACTGTTTCACAGTTGTTGGCTGAGCACTGATACCTGGCCATTTACATGTGTATCCACCAAAAGACAGACAGATGCTATATATGTGAGATATGTTGTATCACAACAGATGAGTAGCATGTGTAGTATGTGTGCCAAAATCTGCTGACATATTTTGCTGATATCATTTTATTTCCTTTTTCAGGACCATGGCTCACCAGCGCATTCCAGCATACTCTGCAGCTGAGGATGAGGAAATACACCAGAGCCTGGTGCGGGATTATGCAATACTCTTTTCCCGCACCAGCCAGAATCAGCAGGAGAGGGCTGCACTGTGGCAAGACCTGGTCCGTCAGGTAAATGACATAGGCACGCATAATAGGACATATGAGCAGGTACGACATCACTGCAGTGATTTAATCAGAAATGTCCATTAGCGTGCATCGGATATCCACAGGCAACAGGTTGCCACAGGTGGTGGGGTGGCTACACATCCCCCACTCACCAGACTGGAAGGACTACTCCTAAGTGTTGTGGCTCCAGCCCACCAACAACAACAACAGCAGCAGACCTGCATTATGATGGAGGCTGGAGCCACACAGCACCATGACTACGAGTGTGCAGGTAATATGCCATATGTATAGTTGACTGTTGTGTACACTGGTAGTTAATGCATGTGTGAGGTGTGTCCTTGGTTTGTAGCTGTCATCATAGTATTTAATGTGCAAGTGTGATATTCTCAATATCAGCAGCTGACCTGTGAAAGGCAACTGTTGTACTACTGACCTGTATCATACTCAGTAACAATGGCACAGTTGTGCCCACTGACATTAATTTCCTCACTTCTGCAGGTCCCTCCGGTGTAACAGCAATGCAGCCTATCCATGCTGGTGAGTGTGTATTAACAATACCTTTGATAGTCTTGATAGTAATAGTAATATTAGGCTCACTTAGTAGTGCTCTGTGTATGCATGCAGGTGTGTCTGTGTCTGTGTGTTGATATTTTGCATGCTGAGTAGTGTGCAAGTGTGCAACTGTGTGCAAGTGTGCAACTGTGTGCATGTGTGCACGTGTGCATGTGTGCATGTGTGCACCTGTGCACATGTGCATGTGTGCACGTGTGCATGTGTGCATCTGTGCATGTGTGCATGTGTGCATCACTGGTAACATTGTGTAGACATTGTAAAGTGTGTTTCTTGTTTCCCCCCCACAGGTTCTGGTGCTTCTCTGGTGTCATGCAGCAGGGAACCTGAATCAGGTGCCACGGGTACTGATAATGATGACATCTGTGTAATGGCACAGGAAGGTGTGCCAGGGTCCGTCATTGGTCAGCCAATTGACAGTACACAGCTGCCAACCCCATCAATGCACACAGTCATCCTGCCAATACATCCTTTGTCACCAATGTCCCTAGGTGATGGACAGGATACAGTGGGCATTGACCAGGGTAATGTAGTATCTGTGGCACATGCTTCCCCACACAGCAGCCATGGGCATGGCCCTGAGATGGTACCACACAGACAGATGTCCAGGGGTTCTTGTGGGAGCATCCGTGGGCGTACTGCCCCTGTCAGATGTGCCCACAGAGGTCTTACAACCTCAGCTATGTTTCAGGCTGTCATGCAGGCACAGTCACATATGGAATGGTACACCAGACAGGGTCTGAGGGAGCTGAGAGCATGTTGCACAGCCATGACTGACAGTATGCGTGACATTGCGGCCGCCATCCGTAATTTCACCGATGTCATAGACAGACATTGTGGGGACATATTAGATCAGTTCCACAACTACATGTCCATGAGCCAGGGCAATGGTGGATGGTTGAGGTGTCGATGTGGGCGTATGCCAGCCACAGCAGCAGCTGGCAGTCATCGCGGATGACAACAGGGCTGTGGCCACCCCCATAGTGCCAGCAGCAGCTCCAGCAATGCTGGGTCTGTGCCTTCATCAGACCGCCCCAGGAGACCACATGCACGTGGCTCTGGACAGGCCCAACAGGGATCTGTGTCCAGTCAAAGAACACCTGCTTCTGATGACAGTACCCAGTCTGGATTGGTACTGGATACGGTCCCTAGCACATCTTCAAGGCACAGGTACCATGTCCGTGGCCAGAGACACTGATCTGTATGACCTGGCAGGTACAGTCTGTGGCTGTCCACAAACACCGGTATATGGCAGCCATGAGGTGGAACTGTGTGCATCCATACACACATGCGAATTGACAACACCTAGGGCTACCGCATGCATGCACACACTGCATCAACATTGCCCCACCTTGTACTGCTGTCCCTCACCAACACACATACACATACATGTCAATTGGTGGTATCAGTGGCAGACTCAGGCATACCAAGTTCACACCCTGTGCATATGATGAAACTGTGCCACCTCCTGCAATCTGTAATATCAGTGCAGGTACATGTTAACATGTTGCTGATGCACAGGGTGACTACATAAACGTGTAGTAATAGTATCATGTTGTTAACAGTACTGTGTGCTGATATAATTGTGGGTATATCCCAGCATGCCTGATGCAGTAAGGGTATGATTGTCTTGTACTGTTGTCTACACCCATGGTAAGTACCATAGTGTATCATTTGCACATGTTTGCATACTGGTGGTAAGGATGTTAACAGAAGGCCACATACATAGGTAGCAAAGGGGATAAGGTAATGAAAGTATTGATACGCAATGATGGACATGTAAACTGAAGGTGGCATGTTGCCCACACTGGACTCTACAATGTGGATGTTTGAGGATGTTGATATGTGTGCAGTACTACACCCTAGCACTGCAAGCTCACATCTCATACCATGCTAGACAGCACCAACACACAAAACTAACTTTCACAGGAGGGAGAGTCCCCATAAATGTCAGGGATACTGTGGTGGTAGGACAGGTAGCATACATCCTACTAAGTATGGAACCACTGAGTGAAGGCTCAGTGTCTGTTATTTGACATGTGTATTACTGCAGGTGTGAGCACCTGGGTTTCCACCCGGTTATTGTACATCCTGACGGTACATGGTCTGTACACTTGTGTACACTGAGACTGGACCCTGGCCATCTGACCTGTGTATTTCCATGTACATGTGTATAGTGCCTGCATATTTGCACTGTTACCTACTTTAGTGGTACAGCTTGTTTGTTGTACAATGGACTACATGCAGCCCTGCTTACTGTAGCTTTGTTTGCATGCATGTTTGCTTGCAGTTACCCTGGAACACTGATTCCACCTGCAGTGCGGATTTACAGAGCTTCTGTGGATTCGTAGTGACATCTGCATAGTTTACTATATGTATGTCCATGTCTCACTTGGCAGAACGTCACTGTTTGTCCTGTTCACATGTACGTTGCCTGTGACACATTGCATATGACTTACCTGGCATTTGACCACGTGAGCAGTCATATATGCCAGTGCTAACTAATCACAGGCACTACACCCTCACATACTCACATTCTGTACCTTGTTCCCCATTGGCCCTATGTGCTGTGAATCACCATGGCAATCACAATACTATGGTAGCATGTGCAAAGGTCACTTGTCAGTCACCTCTATGGTACAGTTTTGGAATATGTGAGTCATGTGGCAATGTCACAGTTGCCACATGTACACAGTCAACCCTCTCCCCTACACATGGGCATACAACACATGTGTGATATGCAACCACATAGCCAAACTGGGGACTAAGCACTCTGAACCCAGTACTGGCATAACCTGTCAGGTGGCATGAAATACTACAGTGACTACAATACCAGTCTGATGTAGACCTACACTGACAGCAATCCAAACACATGAACACACTGGGGCATTCATGGAGCCTCAGAATAGCATCCTGCCTAAGCAGCAGACACCTCTGCAACTGGCACACAGGCATACGTTAAGCCGGAACACAGCACGTACAACACATAGCACACAAATCCTGTGTGCCAAACAGTCACAGCCTGTCCGGCTAGACAACACACCTGCTACAGTTGTGTTAGGTACCTTTATTGTCCGGTACAGTGAGGTCCCGCTCATCAGGCTGGACAAGGTGAAGGCCACAGTGATATACCCGTGGGGCACTATGGTCCACCACATAACACAAGCATACAGGTCAGTCAGAGGCATGGACACATATGACTCAGTCATTGTCCATGCCACTATGACTGACCTGTGATGTACCTCCCTGGACTACATGATAGGGAACATAGAAGGGCTCTCTGAGCATGTGGCACAGGCTGGCATGACCTTGGTGTGCTAACTTGCACTACTGACCTTGGTTGGCATCATACCCACACCAAGAAAGCTGAAGTATTACTGAATGCTGATGAATTACTGTAGCTACAACACCCTAGCTGAAAGGTTCCTAGCATGTAGTCACTGCATTGCTATGAACAACTTGTTACCACTCCCACAACAGGTGAAAACATGCAGCACCTGTTCATCAACAACATGTAGACTTATATGCCCCAGACCAGATGTGTATCCCTCGCTGCTAGGATGATACCATATACAACTCACACTGTATATACACATACCACATGCAGCACCCACACAGAAAACCACAGTCATAATGTTATCCAGTGCAAATACCATGTATTCACATGTGGCAGGCGTCAGACATGGGAACTATTGAAGGTCACAGGTATATATGTGTATTTGGCACACACATACATCATCTGTGTGCATTTCCATTACTGGTTTAATCAATGTCATGCATTATTGTGAAAAACAGCCCACACACATGGGCATTCTGTGTGACAAAAACACACGTGGCATTTGTGGAATTCAAAGCCATAACTAACTGTGCTATGACAGTACTGAGAGACACAGTAGCAGAGCATGCTATTTGCATTACTGGGAGATTTGCACTCTTCTGCTGTACTTGTAGGGTGCTGACATCATCTCTGTGTAGAGATTGGAATATGCAGCAGCTGGTGTGTTGTACTGGTTGCCAAAAGGGTCAGTTCTCTCACACATGTAATTGCACACACACCCCCACACACATGGGCATTCTGTGTGACAAAAACACATGTGACATTTGTGGAATTCAAAGCCATAACTAACTGTGCTATGACAGTACTGAGAGACGCAGTAGCAGAGCATGCTATTTGCATTACTGGGAGATTTGCCCTCTTCTGCTGTACTTGTAGGGTGCTGACATCATCTCTGTGTAGAGATTGGAATATGCAGCATCTGGTGTGTTGTACTGGTTGCCAAAAGGGTCAGTTCTCTCAAACATGTAATTGCACACACCCTACTACCCCCCCCCCACACATGGGCATTCTGTGTGACAAAAACACACGTGGCATTTGTGGAATTCAAAGCCATAACTAACTGTGCTATGACAGTACTGAGATACGCAGTAGCAGAGCATGATATTTGCATTACTGGGAGATTTGCCCTCTTCTGCTGTACTTGTAGGGTGCTGACATCATCTCTGTGTAGAGATTGGAATATGCAGCAGCTGGTGTGTTGTACTGGCTGCCAAAAGGGTCAGTTCTCTCATACATGTAATTGCACACACCCTATTTCTACCCCCCTGGGCATTCTGTGTGACAAAAACACACGTGGCATGTGTGGAATTCAAAGCCATAACTAAATGTGCTATGACAGTAGTGAGAGACGCAGTAGCAGAGCATGCTATTTGCATTACTGGGAGATTTGCCCTCTTCCGCTGTACTTGTAGGGTGCTGACATCATCTCTGTGTAGAGATTGGAATATGCAGCAGCTGGTGTGTTGTACTGGTTGCCAAAAGGGTCAGTTCTCTCACACATGTAATTGCACACACCCTACTACCCCCCACACACATGGGCATTCTGTGTGACAAAAACACACATGGCATTTGTGGAATTCAAAGCCATAACTAACTGTGCTATGACAGTGCTGAGAGATGCAGTAGCAGAGCATGCTATTTGCATTACTGGGAGATTTGCCCTCTTCTGCTGTACTTGTAGGGTGCTGACATCATCTCTGTGTAGAGATTGGAATTTGCAGCAGCTGGTGTGTTCTACTGGTTGCCAAAAGGGTCAGTTCTCTCACACATGTAATTGCACACACCCTACTACCCCCCCACACACACATGGGCATTCTGTGTGACAAAAACACATGTGGCATTTGTGGAATTCAAAGCCATAACTAACTGTGCTATGACAGTACTGAGAGATGCAGTAGCAGAGCATGCTATTTGCATTACTGGGAGATTTGCCCTCTTCTGCTGTACTTGTAGGGTGCTGACATCATCTCTGTGTAGAGATTGGAATATGCAGCAGCTGGTGTGTTGTACTGGTTGCCCAAAGGGTCAGTTCTCTCACACATGTAATTGCACACACCCTACTACCCCCCACACACATGGGCATTCTGTGTGACAAAAACACACATGGCATTTGTGGAATTCAAAGCCATAACTAACTGTGCTATGACAGTACTGAGAGACGCAGTAGCAGAGCATGCTATTTGCATTACTTGGAGATTTGCCCTCTTCTGCTGTACTTGTAGGGTGCTGACATCATCTCTGTGTAGAGATTGGAATATGCAGCAGCTGGTGTGTTGTACTGGTTGCCAAAAGGGTCAGTTCTCTCACACATGTAATTGCACACACCCTACTACCCCCCCCCACACACATGGGCATTCTGTGTGACAAAAACACATGTGCCATTTGTGGAATTCAAAGCCATAACTAACTGTGCTATGAAAGTACTGAGAAATGCAGTAGCAGAGCATGCTATTTGCATTACTGGGAGATTTGCCCTCTTCTGCTGTACTTGTAGGGTGCTGACATCATCTCTGTGTAGAGATTGGAATATGCAGCAGCTGGTGTGTTGTACTGGTTGCCAAAAGGGTCATTTCTCTCACACATGTAATTGCACAAACCCTACTACCCCCCACACACATGGGCATTCTGTGTGACAAAAACACACGTGGCATTTGTGGAATTCAAAGCCATAACTAACTGTGTTATGACAGTACTGAGAGACGCAGTAGCAGAACATGCTATTTGCATTACTGGGAGATTTGCCCTCTTCTGCTGTACTTGTAGGGTGCTGACATCATCTCTGTGTAGAGATTGGAATATGCAGCAGCTGGTGTGTTGTACTGGTTGTCAAAAGGGTCAGTTCTCTCACACATGTAATTGCACACACCCTACTACCCCCCACACACATGGGCATTCTGTGTGACAAAAACACACGTGGCATTTGTGGAATTCAAAGCCATAACTAACTGTGCTATGACAGTACTGAGAGACGCAGTAGCAGAGCATGCTATTTGCATTACTGGCAGATTTGCCCTCTTCTGCTGTACTTGCAGGGTGCTGACATCATCTCTGTGTAGAGATTGGAATATGCAGCAGCTGGTGTGTTGTACTGGTTGCCAAAAGGGTCATTTCTCTCACACATGTAATTGCACACACCCTACTACCCCCCCACACCACACCTGCCATTTGCAGGATTCAACCCCCTACCTAACTATGTTATGACACTAGTACTAGATGCAGTAGCCAAGCACGCTATTTGCATTACTGGGAGGTTTCTCTTCTCCGGCTGTACTTATAGGGTGCTGACATCATCAGTGTTTAGAAAGGGAAATGTGCATCCTGTAGTGTGTTCTCCTAGTTGCCAAAAGGGACATTTCTTTCACATAAAATTGCACACACACTACCACCCCTCCCCCAAACACACACACTGAGCATTTGCAGTATTCAAACCCCTGCTTAACTATGTCATGACACGCAGTACTCCTGCTGTACTTATAGGGTGCTGACATCATCAGTGTTTAGAAAGGGGAATGTGCATCCTGTAGTGTGTTTTCCTAGTTGCCAAAAGGGACATTTCTTTCACACAGAATTGCACACACACACAAAGCATTTGCAAGATTTAAACTCTTACCTAACTATGTTATGATACTCAAGACAGATGCACTAGCAGAGCGCGCTATTCGCATTACTGGTAGGTTTCTCTTCTCCTGCTGTACTTATAGGGTGCTGACATCATCAGTGTTTAGAAAGGGGAATGTGCATCCTGTAGTGTGTTTTCCTAGTTGCCAAAAGGGACGTTTCTTTCACACAGAATTGCACACACACACACACACTGAACATTTGCAGGATTCAAATCCCTACCTAACTATATTATGACACTTGAGGGAGACGCATTAGCAGAGCGCACTATCCGAATTACTGGGCATCTGTTCTGCACCTGTATTATTTATAGGGTGCTGACATCATTATTTATACAGAGGTATGTACATCTATTACTACCTGTCAGGTGGGGATAGCATATATATGCATTTGCAGCCACCTACTTCAGGGTCAGATATGCACGTCAGCACTATCAGGTTATGTTCTATACCATGCTTTGTGACCACAGGACCTGTAACACACAACACAACCAGTTCAGACCACCCATCCCACATCCAGGACACACACTTTGCTTCCCTGGGAACAGTGCCAAGATATGAAGGTGTTCACATACACCATTCCAGTTGTTAACATCAGGTACAGGTATATTGTGTGTGGGAACTAATCAGGCCTCTACAACATTACCCTACAGCCACTAGAATTTGTGAGTCCATGTGCTATGGCAGGACCACTCACCACAGCCACAATGGGGAATACATATTGCACCTGACCATCTGCAACATGGGTACTCACTGTTCCACACCAGAGGTAGACCACCATTGTTGATATCTGACCATACCCACCTTTCCCTGGACATCCATATTCCATTCCCACCCCCAGGCAAGGTTGTCACTGCAAACAAAGTGTATTTATCAAAAGCAGACTTTACACTTGTGAAGACTGGGGTGGAAGTCTTCAAAGGTCCCATGCTGGGGGAGTATACAGGCCAGTCTGCATAATCCTTGACAATTGCATTCTATGAGCATGTGGAAGGTTTGCATTGATCATGCTATCCCAAATATACCCATGACTCCTCCATAACAGGACACCTGTCAGGTGTACACCAGCCATATATGAGCTGTCCAACAGATGGAGTGAGCTAATACATTGCAGAGCAGCTTTTGCACCCACTTATGCAGTAATATACACGGGAGAGTTTGAAAAATAATTTATGTTCCAGAGTTCTTTTTTTGTGAATAACGTTGTGTTTTACAGATGTTATATTGATGATTTAATTTTTATTTGTAAGGGTGAGATGTCTCTATTTACGCAGTTCAATGAAGACTTGAATCAGAATAAACATGGATTAAAGTTTGTTGCACAAAGTTCATTACATAGCATTTCTTTTTTGGATGTGGAATTTTATGTGGGGAAAGATAATTTGATTCAATATAAACCTTTTAGGAAACCAACAGCGGTTAATAATTTTTTGCACGCAAGTAGTATGCATCCTCCACATTTGATTAAGGCGCTGCCCGAAAGGGAATTTAAGAGGATTTTGAGAAACACATCAGACAAAGGTTTATGGGAAGAGGCATGTGATGGAACCTTTAATAGACTTTTATCTAGGGGATATGAGAGCACTAAACTCCTAGACATAAGGTATAGATTGTGTAGAACTCATACATCAGGGAGGAACATATATTATAACCGTAATTATTCTGTGACCACATCTACATTGGAAAAGATATTTTTTGTATCTAGATTTTCAGGTTTCTCTAATATAGTTGAAAAAATTATTAGAGAATTGTGGCATGTTGTGTGCAAAGATTTAACAGTTAGTTCCCTTTTCTCAAAGCATGTTACCTTTTCTTACAAGAGGCATTCTAATTTAAAGGAAATGTTAAATAGGAAACTTGAACCTTTGGCCAATACAAATGTTGGGATGTATCGTTGTGGTCGCTGTTTGGTTTGTGACAAGACAAAAAATATGCATGGGATGAAAATAAATGGTAGGAAATATTTGGCATTTGAAAGGTTTGACTGTATGTCCTCAGGTGTAGTGTACATTTTGGGGTGTGATTGTATCACGAATGTATGGTACATTGGTCAGACTACCAGGAAGGTGAAGGTGCGTATTTTGGAGCATTTAGGGAACATTAGGAGGGGAAATATGGATAGTCCAGTAGCCACTCATTTTATTAACATGCACAATGGTAACATTGAAGGTTTTGTATTTAGTGCACTTGCTAGACCTCATTTCTGTACAGAAAATTTTAAGACTGCATTAAATAGGTTAGAGCATAGAATGATTATGGGGTACCATACATTATTTCCTGTTGGGATGAATTTAGATAGTGGATGAAATTTGACATATATGTGTGCTGGAATTTTTGAATCATAATGAAATTTGAGTGTATTTAATTTAATTTAAATTTTTTTTTCTAAATGTGCATTTTAATGTTATATGTATTTATTTGTAAGATTTAAAATAACATGAATTATTATATTATATTAGATTTAATATTTTCTGATAAACTAGATTTTGTATTTAAATTTTCATATATAATAGTAAATAAATGTTAGATGATTTGCCTAAGTGTTAATAGGGTTAAATACCTGATGAATTGATTGATTGATTGATTGTTTAATTGATGAGCATATAAAAGAGAATGCATATCTGAATATTTGTTCCATTGAAGGCGAATTGCCGAGGTACCAGGATGGATGAATAAGATGGATTAAAGTTGCTTCTCTTTATCTCACCTTCTGACTGCTTCCATTATTGGTGTATTTTTTGGAGTATACAGGCCAGTCTGCATAATCCTTGACAATTGCATTCTATGAGCATGTGGAAGGTTTGCATTGATCATGCTATCCCAAATATATCCATGACTCCTCCACAACAGGACACCTGTCAGGTGTACACCAGCCATATATGAGCTGTCCAACAGATGGAGTGAGCTAATACATTGCAGAGCAGTAGCCCACAGAGGGAGGACATCTCTGAACAGTGCTGGCACAACACTTCAATCCCTCATAATCATCACGACAAAGTGTTGACAGGGAAATTGTCCAGACACTGCAGATAAGGCTCCCCTCAGTCTGTTATTGATGCCCACTTACTGTTAGAGGTCCTCACCAACCCTCTTCCAGCACACACCAACAACATGGATGTGGCATAGCAAACTCAACCCCTGGGATCTCCACTGTGTCCCTGCTTTACGGAGGCACAGCACACTAGCCTCAAACGGTGCCTTATGTGACCTATTTTACAGTGGCACAGTAGACTAGTGTACTGGGGAGGCAGACGCCAAGCACACTCTGGCTAAGCTTTCATTCCCTAGGGCAAACAGCCTAGTATTGACCTCTACACCCATATGTTTAATTGTCAGATGCACAATATTTGTTGCTGATAGACTGTTTGCAGGTCTTTATTGCCATAGCATTCCCTGTTTCTATGAACAGCTTGTGTATCTGTGGAAGATGTTTGAATATGAGAGGGATCCACTATATCACTTATGTCTCTGTAGTCATTTAAATGTGTGCACTGGGCAGATTGCTGTAATGTGGTTGGTTCCTGGAATAACACGTACAAATACCAGATATGTGTGGCCAACTGCTAAACTGAGATATGGCCTAAGTGTGTGAGCATGCCCAGTTCAGGCTTTCCATAGCATGTTGTCTGACATATGTCTCATTTATCAAAGTGTGCGAGCATGCCAAGTGTGAGCTTTCCATATGTTGAACTCTGCAGTCCACCACATTTGTGGATGAGTGTGAACTTCAACAATATCTCACTTTTATGGTTGTGTGTTGTGTGTCATGTTGTGTACTTACTGTCCAACTGCTTTGTGTCTGAACACAACAGGGATTATACTGTGTCTGCAGGGTTTGCATGGGATACTTTGCATACAGTTGTCAACATCCTTTCATACTGACCTAATACTGTAGTATCGTATAGTGTACTGGTTCAGTACTTTCACTGTGGTGGACAGTATCCTGGGCTTTATTCCTATCACTGCTTTAAATTTTCATAGTGAGCACAACAGACTGGTTAGGGGCCAGTTGTGCACATATGACCATGTTGCATTATGTTCAGATATGGACTACTTAAACCAGACTTGTCCAACATTGGTAGTGTATTCCACAACATAGGTGTACATTGGCAAACACTAGCGATGTGCCCTAGGCCATTTCTAATGCTAGTCAGAGAGTGTGTTTGTCCTTTGACACACATTGTAACTGGAGTTTGCCATGACATATGTCATGGTTAGTATACTGTGCCTCCGTCTACCCGTGACATAACAGTGATACTTAGGGTAAACCTACCATCTACCATCCACTCATCAAGATTCCTCTTGAGGACAGTCGATGAGTGACTCTCTAGCTAACCTGTACTGGGAGTTTACTCAAGAGTGTGGGTGGCTTCTGTGTTATGGATCATTCAGTACAGCTTGTCCTATGTATGTCAGTGCTGGGGTTCAGGTCTATCATGTGCATAGCTCACTGCCATTCAGATTATACAAGGTGCAGCATGTTCATTGATTCCAGCTTGGACATGGCTTTATACATCAGGCACAGCTTGCCTCTGGGCAGGCAGTATGGCAGTGTGTGGAGCTGCAGTTTGTTTAATCAGGCAACACATGGCATCTGTTCAAGCTCTTTGATACTCCTGGTGAGGTACTTTTGGGGTCTTTCCATTTTATGGAGGTGTCTGCTGAGGTACATCCCACAGGGGCCATTGTAGTCAATTGTGACGCTGATAAAGGATGACTGCAGAGCCACAATGACCTCCCCTGATCTGGATCTGACAACCTTCATGATTAGGTGGGTATATGGTATGTTTCTGTAACCACTACAGCCACATGCTTGCCCAATGCAAGATATCTATAAACTTGTGTCCCCAGGTCTCTTATTACATGTTGTGTACTTAATGGGTTAACACCTATGTGGTAATTGGTGGGCACTTACTGTATATCCACAGGGGTTGACTATACACTTTTCTGCAATTAGCTTGCTGACATGGCTATGGCACCAGTTGTCTGTTTCTATGTGGCCCTTTTGTGGGATGCTTGTGTCAGCTGGAGGGTCAGATATGGTGGCCAGTTTGTAGTCCTCTGCAAACTTGTTCAGACACTGTCCTTCCATGTTGGCCTGTACCTATGGGACATATATACCAAACAAGTGAGGTCCCAGGACCAAGCCTTGTGGGATGCCAGTTATATCTGGTTTGTACTCTAACATGGCTGCAGCATTTCTGACCATGTCAGAAATGTCCTTGGTCTGGTTTGCAACCCCTCTACTGACATAGGGGTTGATATTTAAGCTGGTGAGCTTATCTATAATGAACACGTGGGGTATTGTATGGAAGCCTTTTGCAAGGTCCAGCTAGGCTGTGTGGACCACATTCCCCTCATCAATGACCTTAATGACTGTTTCAAATGAGTCAAACATGTTTAAGGGGCAGTATCTGCACTTAAGAAAGGCACACTGGGTAGGGTCCAGTGTCAGTAGGTCCCCAATATCTTTATGTCTGAGGTACATGCTGATCCTTTCCATAGCTTTGCAGACCAAGCTTGTCAGGATTCTGGGGTGGTAGTTTGCAGTATCCATTCAGGTAACACCTTTGTGGAGAAGGACCACTGTTGTTGTACACTGCTCTTTGGGTACATATCCTGTGGTTAGGCTGACATTGAGCAGTAGTGTTATTTGGCATTCCATTCTTCTTGGAGTCCATGTTGGACTCAGCCCAGGACACCATCTCATATCATTGATGCTGTGTGTTTTGCTTTGTAGATGCTGGCTGTTACCTCAGCACCTGCAATGTCACGGGGCCAGCAATCTGCTGGGATAGATATTTTGCTTTTTTTTTTGGGGGGGGGGGGTTTGCACTGCACCTGTCATGTTGGATGTTGGCAATATGTGTGCATGTTTGGTATGTTGTTTGTAATATTTGAGTGATTCAGAGCATATCTGTGAATTCCCAACAAGGTTCCTACCATCAGTTAAGAAAGCCTTGTGATTATCCTTAGTGTCCTGTACAATTTGTATCTTCATAGGTTCATAGGTTCATACTAGGCTATCCTCCTTATTTATAAGCCTAGCCAGAGTGTGTGTGGCTTTCGCCACCCCTTGCTATGTGAATATTATGGCCATTTAGGATTTACTTTACTATGCCTCTGTCTGGACGTGACACAGTGAAGACCCCCAGTGTACATCTACGATCACCCATTCACTTGGCAAGATTCCTGTTGAAGAGAGTCAGTGAGGGGCTCTGCCTAACATGAAGTGGGATTCCGTTCCAGGGTGTAGGGAGCCTCTGGGTTATGTATCTGTCCCTCCAGCACATCCTATTTCATTATGTGTTGAGGTTGACATCTCTCACTCTTACAGCTCCAATGGATTTGTGTTTTCTGGGGTGGAGCATGTCCATTACTCCTGTGTTGGACATGGCCTTGTACAACAGGCATACAATGCTTCTGCATAGGCAGTATGTGACTGCATACAGCTGGGGTGTCTACAGCCAGGCAGCATATGACATATATTTGAGACCCTTTATCCTCTTGGTGAGGTACCTTTGAGGTCTTTCTAACTTCTGCAGGTGTCGGGTAAGGTACATCCCAAATGAGGCATTGTACTAAATTATGGGTCTGATAAGAGAACAGTATAGGGGCACAATGACCTCTGTTGACGTAGATTTGAATCCTTTCATGATACGATGTCCAATATAGACAGTCGCCCTAGCCACGTTGGCAATGTGAGTGTCACATGACAGGTTACTGTCCACTTGTGTCCCTAGGTTCCTGATTACTCCTTCCATACATAATGGATTACCACCTATGTGGTAATTTGTGAGTACCTTGTTTGGTATTTGGTGAGACATTCATACTGTCCAGTATCTTCAGGATGGCTGAGTGGGGTTCCTGTGTGTGAGAGTGTGGTCTGTAGCATGCTACAGACTGTACAGCAGTTTTTCCTACGGTTAGTTGCACATGGGTGGTCTCCGATGCTTCGTGCATTGTCAGTTACCTGGACGTGTGGGTGTCTGTGCTGAATATGGATACTCCCCCTCCTTTTATGTTTTGGTCCAGGTTTTGGGGCCATAACGCATGATATGAGTTATAACCTGGTGGTGCTGGTGTGCTGTCAGGAGCCTTTCTGCAGGTTTCTGTCACTGCATGGACATCGATGTTCTCCATAGTGGGGAGGGCTTCGGGAGCATGCATGTTGACGTTTACATGTCTGGCATTGGGCAGCATTACCCTTATGTTTCTTTCCACTTATGTTTTCTAGGGAGGTGGGTTAGTCTTTTCAGCCTTGCCTACAAAAGGCTCTATGGAGGTGGCAAGAGCCTTATCCAATATCCAGATGCCCAGGGGTAACAGGTGCAAGCCATCCCTGGCACATCAGCATGGCTTGTCAAACATGACATCCCAAGCAGACAGACATTGGATCCCCTTGGAATGACACCAGTAATTGTGCCACTTGTTAAAGCTGATCATTCTGTGTTTGTACTGTGGCATCATTCTTGGTGAAGGTAGGATGCTGCACACGGTCAGTGTCATATCGGCCTGGACTACATAATCGGAGAGCTCATCTATGTCTCTTTTCATGTAGTCCGGGCAGGTACATCTCAGGTCATTCACGCCAGCATGGACAATGACTGCATCATATTTCTACTTACTTTGGGGTGACCTGCGTACTTGTGTTATGTGGAGTATTGTAGCAGCCTACAGGCAGCTTACTGTACCCTTTCCCTTGTTCAGTCTGGTGAGCGGGACAGCAGTGTGCCTGACTATGGAGTCACCTATTACAACTGTATCAGGCATGTTGTTTCTCCTTCTGGCCTGTGACTGTTTGGAACACCAGCTTTGTGTACTATGTGTTGCATGTGCTATGTTTGGAGGTAGTGGTTGCTTTGGTGTCTGCTTTGGAGGCCTCTGTTGATGTGGTGTGTTTGTAATTAGAGCCTCCAGGAATGTTTTTCTGTGTTTATGTCTTTGGTTTGCAGTTGTGATAGGTCTATGTGAGACTAGGTTTGTGGTGTGTGTGGTTACCTTCTCCTCCTGACTAGTTTTGACAGTACTGAGTTGAGAGAGCTCAGCCTCCGGTTTGGATAAATGGTTGCATCTCTCACATATATTTGTATTTCTTGGGGGGAGGTGAGGGTTGTCTGTGTACATGGGGCAGGTGTAACATTGTCTCAAGATTCACAGATTCAACTTGTTGTAGCTGGCCTTAGTGGATTGTATGAGTGGACACATTTTATTGCCATACTACTGATCAGAGATTACTTCCCTTTTTATGTTTGCTCTATCATGTAGTAGCTTCCTCATTCTCTTGCATGGTTTGGTAATGGCTGGGGTCCACCATGCCAGATGCCTGCCTGTATGGCATTGTGTCTTGGTTTTATTTGGGATTGCATAATCCATGCATTCCTGGCAGTGTTCATGGAATGCCTGTATAACGGGTTCTGAGGTGTGGCCCATATTTTGCACATGCACAGGGCCTTTAATGGATTCCACATCAGTTTGGAGGAGTGCAACATTTGCTTTACACATGTTTTTCACTGTGGTTTTCTGGCCAGGGACTGTGGTCAGGATGTGTATATCTGGTGTGATTACTCTATGGTCTGATCTTCCCAGTGAGGGATACACTTCTCATCTTGCCATCCAGTACCCATGTTGCTGATTATCACATCCAGTATGCTTACCCCTCTTGTGAGAGTGGTACATTGTTCCTGAGCATTTTGGTTTATGGATTCTAGGAACCTACGTCCTAGGGTGTTGGAGCTAGAATAATGTTCCCAGTCTATGTTTGGGTATTTTCAGTCACCCAATATAATGTGGTTTGGAGAGCTTGATATATTCATGTATTCCAACATAGTCCAAGTGCAGTTCCTGGTGTTAGGATGGTAGTCTGTAGCAGGCTATAAACTGGGACGCAGTTTTAGCCACTGTTACTTGACCATGGCTAGTCCATGCTGCTTCTTGTTGTGGTACCAACATGGGGGTGTGGTTATCCTTGACAATTATTGCTAGTCACCCTCCTTTTGTAGCTTGTTCCATGTTTTGAGGCTTTACAGCACAGTGTGAGGTGTAACCTGGTAGTGTTAGGGTGCTGTTGTGAGCCTTGACCCAGTTTTCTGTTACAGGACAGATATCAACATTCTCCATACTGCGGGAGTTTAGACTGCATGCATCTTGCTGTTTAGACTTTTGGCATTGGGTAGCATTACATCTAGGTTCTTATCCCTTATGATACCTATGGAGGTGGGTTTGTGTTTTGAGCCTTACCTATTCAAGGCACGCTGTGGGTAACAACAGCCTTTGCCAGTATCCATAATGCCAGGACTGATAGGTGCATGCCACCCCTAGCAGGTGGAGCATCATGTCATGCTCAGCATGTCATCCAAGGCCGGCACACATTGGATTCCCTTTGATTAACAGCAATACTTCAGCCAATTATTGCAATTGATCATCTCATCGTCATATTGTGGCATCATGCTTGGTGAGGGTAGGATGTTAGTCAGGGTCATCAAGTTTGCATATACTACATGGTGTTACATTGTTAACCCATGGCATTCATGCCTCAGGTGGTGTTGCAGGGCTGCCTCTGTCGGATGCACATACTACACTCCCTGTACATGTTTGAGAGCAGGTTATGTCATTTTAGGCATCCCTGTTATTATATGAGTGAGTCAGAGAGGGGTATTATTCCTAGTGTTCCTACTGAGCCAGTGTATGTGCTATGCGTTGCCACTTTGCCAAGGCCAGGGCATACTGGGCACGCCTCCTTCTGCCTACTGGGGCAGGCTTAGGTTGTTCCTCCTCTGAGTCACGATCTGCCTGTGATGGCCTTGGCAATGGTGGGGGGCTGTTTGGCCCGGACATTGCTGGTCCTGCTGCAGCTGTTTTCGCAAAATCATATTATGTAGCATAGCACATACCATGACAATTTGGGTACATGTAGTTGGTGAGTACTGCAAGGCTCCACCAGATGTGTCCAGACACCGGAACCATGACTTGAGCAGCCCAAACACACGCTCTATTACATTACGTGTTTGTGCGTGTGCCTCAATATGGCGTTCCTGTTCAGGTGCGTGTGCATTTCTGATGGGTGTCATCAGCCACAGCTCCAGTGCATAACCTGCATCCCCCACTAGGTGTCCATGTGGGATGTCCCCATTGGCAAATGTTTGGTACAGCTGCGTCAAATGCCAGATATGGGAATCATGGTAGCTCCCAGGGCAGCCAGCACACACATTCATTATTATGCCCAGGGCATCACACATGACCTGGCAGTTGATGGAGGGGAAGCCCTTGCGGTTTATGTAGGCCCTACCCTGCTCACCAGCTGGTGCTTTGATGCGTATGTGCGTGCAATATATTACACCCACTACCTCAGGGTATTCTGCTATTTGCTGGAAGAGACGCATATTGCTGGCCAATACCTCACGGGCATTGTGGAAATATACATGATCACCGACATGTGCTGACATGGCATCCAGGAACTGGTGCAGTACTCTGGAGGCTGATGCCTGTGATATCCCCATCATATCACCAGTTGGTCTCTGGAAGGTACCTGTTGCTAGTATTCTTAGGCCAACACATACCTTGGTTTCCACTGGGATGGGTTCCCCTCTGTTGGCTCTGTGTGTGAGGCATGGCCTGCACAGCTCGACAATTTGCTGCTGGAGGTCTCTGTCCACTCTATAGCGCTCCACTATCTCCAGCTCGTGTAACCCGTGGTAGGTGACCCTGGGCATGTACACTCTACTCCGTCTCCTCACTGTGAGTTTTCTGGCACCATTTGCATTGTCACCACCCTCATGAAGTCACCTATGTCTCCTTATGACAGCTATGGCAGCCCCTAGCATTTCTGCTCTGAGTTCAGCTTTTTCAGTTTTCACTTCTAATAGCTTACTCCTGTCTTGCAGTCTCTCTTGAGAGAAACATCCTGCACTGCTGTTTGCATAGTTTTAAGTGCTGGGCTGGGCAACTATTCTGCCTGTGTAATTGCCTATAATTGTTTGCACCTGCTAGCTCCAGCAGTATTCCCTGCTAGCTTCCTACTAATTCTGTTGCTTCCATTTTCCTTTTTGTTTCCTCAGGGGGGAGCAATGTGCATACCAGCAGAAACACGCTCACAGTGGCTTACATGCGCACATACATGCTTACATGGTTTAGAATCTTCTTATTTGGGTTAAAACACGCGCACACCAGCGCAAACAGTCTTACAATTCTGCCAACAGGTTCCCACATGCTCAGTCTACCTTACACGCGCGCACACTGGCCTACTCGCGCCTCATGGTGAGCACATGTGCGCATGCACGCCCAGCAAGAAACTTTGGTGTTGGCAACAGTGTACACCTTCCATTTCTTGACTTTCCCATGCTTATTTTGTGGCACCCCTCTTTCCATGATATGTGTCTGACATCTGTCATGTAACACTGACCTCCAATGAACTGCATTTCTTTCTACCATTCCCCCATGTGATGTCACCTCTCTCCTACTCTGTTCCTCCCCCTTATGTAACGCTTACACTACTCAGAATGTGCTCATTTGCTATGTGACAGTGGAATTCAGCATCCTAACACTCATTTACATCAGATTGCCTACTAATGCTTAGTTACATGTTTTAGATTCAGCTTCCCCCCTTAGCAACCACTAAACGGTGGCCATGTTGTTTTTGGTCTGCTGGTCCCTGCATTGTAAATCCATGTATTGCATAAAACCCACATTTGTGGGTTTATAACCTTCATATTTATGTTTTATATAGTGCAGCCCATTTGCGTGGGGCTGCGCTGCGTTTAAACAACGGCGATCACCGAAAAAAAAAATATTTATTTCTCATATTTGCATTGGGATACCTTGCCAATGGCCACATATTTGGCCATTGGCATGCTGCCTGACACATATGCACCCTTTATTTGGAGCTGACATGGCTTCATTGCGTTATTTGCAGAAATGTACTCAGTTGTCAACTGAGTACATTTCTGCAGCTAACACGGCTCTTACACGGGCTGGTTTGGGCTTCGTGGATCGCTAATCTACCTCATTTGCATGCCTTTCAGCTGCAAGTGAGATGATTAGCATATCCTCGCCCAGTCCATGTAAGAGACATTTTAGCTGGTCTCTTACACGGAATTTCGGGCTGTTCCTGGATCGCGAGGGCTGCATGGAGTCTTACACTATTCTTAGACTCCGTGCAAGCCTTCGTGAATCCTGCCCATTGTGTTTTACTTACTTCTTTTTTTATGTATTTTTGATGTAAAATTGTTCCTCAGCATAATGTTTCAAACTTGCTGTAGTATATGTTAATGGTGCTGGAGGAAGCATTTTACATCCAAAATATAACCCTAAAAAAATATCCAGGTATTTAATTTAATTTTTGGTCCCTTACTCCTAAAAGGTTTGATTTGTTGCCAGTCATTAGAGATTGAAGTTACTAAATTATGACATACATTTGAGTTTCAAACTTTTATTTCCTTCAGAAAATTAATCCTAACACATATCCTTTTATTTAAACAAGTTTGTAGTTTCATAAAAGCAATAATTAATATCTGTTCCCTATTTTGGGGCCTTTGTTCCCCATTTATTTTAGGCTTTATCCAGATTTCTTCAACTGAAAGTTCCAGAGGTTTACACATATCTTTACTGGTGCCGTTGCCACTGGTCAATCTCAAACACTTACTCTCTCACATGCATACTTCTGCTTCAGAAAATGCATGCTAACACAAATCTTAATATTCAAGTAACTTTGTGAATTTGTAACAGCAACACTTAAAATATTTCCCTATTTTGAACCTTTGTCCAGGTTTATTTTAGGCTTAGCCAGATATTTTGAGCTACAAGGTTGGGAGGTGCACAAACCTCTTAACTGCTACTCCTGCTGCCAGGGACCGCTATTACTTTTAACTCTCTCTCTTTCACACACACACACACACACACACACACACACACACACACACACACACACACACAGACAAACTTTTTCTGTTTCATTTATTTTTTTACACAGGCTAAACAGCAAAAGCGCTGCTTAACAAGTGTAAAATAGCTTGATTGATCTCTCTGTCACTCTCATACATGCATACACTCTTACATACAGACATAAACACATACACACACTCATGCTTTTTTTAATTTTATTTTATTTTTTATTCTACACTAACAGAACAGCAAAATCACCACTTGGTGAGCATAAAATATGCCGGCCATTATTTTTTTTCAGTCTAAGCTTCACAGCAGATATGATGCCATGAAGTGTCAGACTTGTTTTTTGGTGGGCATTATCTGTAGATAAACATCCTGCTGGAAAACATTCTTTCTCTAATCAGGGTGAGCTCTACAGGTCATGCACTCTCTAAAGTCTCAACAAACAGAAAAAATGTATACCTTACAAAGGTAAACTGCACCAAACCAAACTATTGAATGTAAGAAACAAGCCAAGTGCAGTTCCACGGCTGGTAAAAAACAACAACGAATCTCCAAACTCAAATGCAGTCGAAAGATTTTAATGAGCATTCCATCACACTCGGTGTACAGTTCACCACTTACAGATGAAGCTTTTGCTATCTCATTGCAACAACCTAAAGATAAAACTCGAGAAATGGAGCCTGTTGTCAGGAATAAAATGAGCTCTGTGGTAAACGAACAAGTGTTTTCTGGTCTACTCCTCCCTTTCAAGAAACACAGGATGAAGTCAGTTGAGAGTACTTTGAAGGGAAACAGAATAAAAAGAAAGCAGCAGTTCCAAGACAACAATTACACCTTGAAAAATATGTCGAACATGAACAACGCGACTTAGTGTAGAACATCTCTGAGTACTCACGGAGCTCGAATACAAGGTACTGAACAGAGGCTTGTCATTCATTCCAGCCCAAATGGCTGACTTACCAGAAACTTTATTAGACTTTATACTTTTCATATTTAATTTATCTTTGAAAGTTATTTTTAAAACTCAAGAATTTAGTGATGCTACTTGCCTATTTAAAAAGCCTCCCTTAAATTGTGTAAAGAAGATGTTTATAACTAATTTTTTGGTAATAGGAAATGCAATAAATTTGTAAATCTCTCTATTGATGAAAAATTGGCTCTTAGTAGTTTGTAAAATGACAATACAATAGTTATTCTCCCAGCAGATAAAGGAGGGTCAATAGTTATTATAAATAGGGCCTACTACTTTGATACAATAAGAGATATGTTGAGTGATACTAATACTTATAAGAAAATAAGTATAGAAGTAATAGAAGCAATGAAGTTAAAATTTCAGAGAGCACTCATGGAAATATTACAAATGTGCATTATTTCCAAGGAAATGTTTCAATATTTGATGATTGAACAACCACTTGCTCCATATTTACATGGGTTGCCTAAAGTACACAAAGACCCACAAACTCCAAAATTTAGTCCCATTGTCTCGGGTATCGGTTGGTTAATGGAATCTTTTTCTATCTATATTGAAAAACAAATCTGAACACTACAAAGTCCAGCCGCCAATCCAACAAGATGACTCACAGCGAAGTAAACAGCAGTTTATTAAAGTAGGCAAAAACAAATAAATTCCAGAACTGTAGGACTAAGCATAAAAAGATGCTTTCGCCAAACACATAGGCATCATCAGAGTCTTAATTAACAACAATGTACACCATTTTTAAATACCATACCTCACGTTACTATAGGTTGAAGCAAAACCCCTCCCACCCTAATTACTTTTATTCATAGTTAAATAAAAAACTTGTCTATGACACACATACTTTAATTTAAAAATACCTTAATTTAAAAACTCATCATATCCCAAAATTTTGTTGCCACTACACCAATAACTTACAACATCTAAAACCTATTAAATTCATAAGTTCATAATCACACTTTAATATTTTAATCAAAATAATTATAATAAACAATGTATTTAATAAACATTAAAATGTGCAAAAATTTTTTTATATATATATATGTATATATATAAATGTATAAACAATAAATAACAAATAATGAATAATAGTTGTGATAATGGTAGTAATAAAAATGTTGGTAGTAACTCTCAATATATCAGATTTCCCAACTAAGTTATAACAAAAATGCTATAACAACTGAGATCTTAGCCAATATGGAGATGTAGTCGTTGAGCCCTGGCGGTCTACAGGCATCTAACCTAATCTGCCACTCAGTTTCTAGGGCACCAACCTTATTGTCAACATCACCCCCATCACCCGAATCTATCACACGGCCAATAACAAAAAACAAAAACTTTTTAAAAAACTTGCATTTTGTTGTGTGTACATAAAGTGCATTGTGCATATCCTTATTTTTAATGGACCTAAGATGTTCCGAAATCCGGTCCCGAAGCCTCCTAATGGTTTTACCCACATAGTAGGAACTACAAGAAGAACAGGAGGCTAGATACACAATATTTTTAGTGCAACAATTGCACTGTCCTGGACATTTAATAGAATATCTGTATCCTTCTACACATACATATGAACCTTCGTGTGTAAATCTACACATTCTACAAAACCCACATTTCCTCATATTTGACCTATAATTTCTTAATTTGCTCTTTTCCAAAATGTCCTTCATATTCTCACCTCTACTATAAACTACCTTTGGACCATTCCCCAAAATCTTTTTAACCTCTTCACTTAGGGAGAAATTCCAAACTTCCTTCACTGTTTTTATTAAAGCTGGTGTCATCTCACTGAATTTCACCACCAACCGTAAATTCTCATTTTGCTCCTCCAAACTCTTGTCTGAAACCTCCCTACCATTCAATCCACCCTTAAGGATCGGGGCATATCTATCATTTCTTTTTCTATTAATATCCCTTTTGACACTTAATAACAGTTTTAAAGGCTTGGAAATGTTGGACATTATTTTAAAGAACAATGATTTAAAGTTGAAAGAAATTAAAAGTGAAATCAAACTACTGTATGTGAGTATTACTACAGATTTAATGTTTGAACAATATAAAAGCAATTTTGATAAGGCAATTAAGAATATTGAAATGTATGTTTTAAAAAGTTCTGAGACTAAAGAAAGGAAAATTAAGAGGGACAGTTTTGATTATAAATGTAAATGTGCTTACCCACCTGGGACTAAATATAGGGGGGTTGATTTTAACAACAGTGATGAAAATGTATGTTTGGGAGATGAAGCAAACAATGGTGTTTATGGGTTTAATGTTATTAATGATTTTGATGAAGGGTCTGTTAGACCAAATGATTTTTTAGAAATGGAAGAACAGCCACGAAGGTCAGAGAGGCTGCGCAACAGGGAGATGCACCAGAGGGAATTTGTAGAAAATTACAATGGAAGAAGCAACAGGAGAGGGAGATACTAGTGAAGGTGGACTCCCTGGGGGATGATTTTTTAGTAGGAAACAAAATAATAGATGTTGGTAGTTCTGCTGAGATCAGTGTTAGTGAACTGGATAACAATGAACAAAGCAGTGTAAACGCTTGTATAAATTCTATCCAAGACAAAAGTAGTTTTAGGAATAGTAATGTTTATTTAAATGTTACAGATGGAGAGGTGGCAGACTGTTTTGGGAATGAATACGAACGGACTGATTCACCTAGTAATTTAAATGAGACACATGAGAATATCATTCATGAAACAGGTTTTGTGTTTGAAAGTGGGGACAATAGAAATTACGTTATTCAAGAAGGTAACAACTTTAAGGTCCTTCGGAAAAATGATTACTGTATTTATAATTACACTAATTTGAATGTTAATGATGATTATTTTGACTTATTTTCTAAGGGGGTAAAATTTGTTCCAAAGTTTAGGCCCGACACTGTTAAAACACTGGTGGAAATGAAAATGTTTGTTAGGCAGATGCACCTGAAAATGTATTTTGCGGGGAGGGGGAGAAGTGACACAAGTCAGTGTGGTAGTGCAAGTCAAGATAATAATAAATTAAAAAGGAAAAGTGCCTTTATGCCTCCACTTCATAAAGAGGTCCTGTGTTTTGAAAAAATAGTTGAGGCTCATATAAGAGAAATTTTAAAAAATGTTCAAGTGTTAGATGACAATTTAACTAAGAAAGAAAGAGAGTTGTTGGACACAATGAAAAAAACTGGTTTATACAGATTTATGAAGCCTGACAAGGGAGGGGGCATGGTGATTACGACCAATATAGACTACATTTCAGACATTTCTGCATTACTTAATAGAGACGAAACATACAAAATTGTGTCACGGAATGAGATCAATCGGGCATACATGAAGATTGATGCCTTCCTACGGGATGCCCTTTGTCAAGGTTCAGTTAATGAGAGTGAATTTAACTTTTTGATGGTTAAATTTCCAAAAATACCGACACTGTTTGGTATCCCCAAGACCCACAAGGGTGTGGAGCACTTGGAATACAGACCTATAGTTAGTGCAAGGGGATCCAAAACGGAACCCATTGCTGCCTTTATAGACATTTCACTAAAAAATATTTTTGATGAGGTCGACCATATTATAAAAGATTCATGGCACTGTTTGAAAAGATTTAAAGACCTAGGAAGTGTTGAAGAAGAGTTTGGTTTTTTGACCATAGATGTGGTTAATTTGTTTTCGGTTATTCCGCAGGAACAGGGTCTTGAGTTATTTTCTGAGGCCATAGTTAAAAGTGGGTTGTTTAGTGGCCAGAAAACTAACTTTTTAATAGGCATGATGGAAGTAGTGCTGAGGAATAATTTTCTGAATTTTGAAGGCGACCTCTTTCAGCAGGTGTCTGGGGTGGCAATGGGGGCCAAATGTGCCCCCTTATTTGCCAACGCGGTCCTATTGACATGGGAGAGAGAGTACATTTTTGCGTCCAAGAACCATGTAGAAAGAATTTTGTTGTACAATAGGTTTTTGGACGATATTTTGATTCTATGGAAAGGGGACCAAGATTCAGCAAAAGCATTTGTGGAATACCTGGGAAAAACCACTAATTTTTTGAATTTCACCTTTACGTGGAAGGAAGAGAGCATTTCCTATTTGGATTTATTGATTTCTAAGGGGGAGGGGGGTTTTTCGAGTAACATCTTTAGAAAAGAAAATTACTCTAATTCCCTTTTGCACTTTAACAGTTACCACCCATTTCACCAGCGGAAGGGTTTAATTAAAGCCCAAATGGTCAGGACATCTAGGTTAGTTAGTCAAGATGATGAATATAGAGAAGAAATGTTTAAACTGATTGGGATGTTTATTGACAGGGGATACCCTTTAAAACTGTTATTAAGTGTCAAAAGGGATATTAATAGAAAAAGAAATGATAGATATGCCCCGATCCTTAAGGGTGGATTGAATGGTAGGGAGGTTTCAGACAAGAGTTTGGAGGAGCAAAATGAGAATTTACGGTTGGTGGTGAAATTCAGTGAGATGACACCAGCTTTAATAAAAACAGTGAAGGAAGTTTGGAATTTCTCCCTAAGTGAAGAGGTTAAAAAGATTTTGGGGAATGGTCCAAAGGTAGTTTATAGTAGAGGTGAGAATATGAAGGACATTTTGGAAAAGAGCAAATTAAGAAATTATAGGTCAAATATGAGGAAATGTGGGTTTTGTAGAATGTGTAGATTTATACACGAAGGTTCATATGTATGTGTAGAAGGATACAGATATTCTATTAAATGTCCAGGACAGTGCAATTGTTGCACTAAAAATATTGTGTATCTAGCCTCCTGTTCTTCTTGTAGTTCCTACTATGTGGGTAAAACCATTAGGAGGCTTCGGGACCGATTGAACATCTTAGGTCCATTAAAAATAAGGATATGCACAATGCACTTTATGTACACACAACAAAATGCAAGTTTTTTAAAAAGTTTTTGTTTTTTGTTATTGGCCGTGTGATAGATTCAGGTGATGGGGGTGATGTTGACAATAAGGTTGGTGCCCTAGAAACTGAGTGGCAGATTAGGTTAGATGCCTGTAGACCGCCAGGGCTCAACGACTACATCTCCATTAAGCCAATTTTAAGGCTAAGATCTCAGTTGTTATAGCATTTTTGTTATAACTTAGTTGGGAAATCTGATATATTGAGAGTTACTACCAACATTTTTATTACTACCATTATCACAACTATTATTCATTATTTGTTATTTATTGTTTATACATTTATATATATACATATATATATATAAAAATTTTTTTGCACATTTTAATGTTTATTAAATACATTGTTTATTATAATTATTTTGATTAAAATATTAAAGTGTGATTATGAACTTATGAATTTAATAGGTTTTAGATGTTGTAAGTTATTGGTGTAGTGGCAACAAAATTTTGGGATATGATGAGTTTTTAAATTAAGGTATTTTTAAATTAAAGTATGTGTGTCATAGACAAGTTTTTTATTTAACTATGAATAAAAGTAATTAGGGTGGGAGGGGTTTTGCTTCAACCTATAGTAACGTGAGGTATGGTATTTAAAAATGGTGTACATTGTTGTTAATTAAGACTCTGATGATGCCTATGTGTTTGGCGAAAGCATCTTTTTATGCTTAGTCCTACAGTTCTGGAATTTATTTGTTTTTGCCTACTTTAATAAACTGCTGTTTACTTCGCTGTGAGTCATCTTGTTGGATTGGCGGCTGGACTTTGTAGTGTTCAGATTTCTTTTTCGATTCTGCCCTGGTGGGTGTCATTGTGTTTCACTTTTATATTGAAAAACAGTTAAGACCTGTTTTGGATAGATATGACCTAGTATTAAAAGATAGTAAACAATTTCTTGAAGAGCTATATATGTATTTGAATTCTGCAGAGTTTTGTGATTTTGACTTGTCTGTCACTATGGATGTAGTATCTTTATTTACTGTGATTTCCAATTTAGAAGGGATAGAAATGATGAAAGCCTTTGTTTTGAGAAACAGTGAATATAGTATGCAGCACCTTGACTTCATATGCTTTTTACTGGAAATGACTCTAGAACATAATGTGTTTATTTTTGAACATCATTACTATTTACAGTTGGCTGGCGTAACTATGGGCACTCCTTGCGCCAATAGCTACGCCAGCCTTCTGATGGCTGAATGGGAGTCTCAGCATAGTAAATGTCTAATAGTGAAGAATATAGTATTTATTCGTCATTTTGTAAATGATCTCTTTCTTTTGTGGAGAGGAATGGAATTAGAACTCCTTTTGTTTTTTGAACATATAAACACTAGATGTAATTTTTTGAAATTCACATTTGAATTCTCCCCAGATACCTCACATTATTTAGACATACAAATCAAAAGGAATACTGAAGATGATAATATTTCTACAAATGTTTTTAGAAAAGGATGTTATGTACCTTGCTATTTGCAGAGAGATAGCATGCATCTGGGATATATATTCCCAAATGTTATGGAGGGACAAATGTTACGTGTTTCAAGGTTGACAGCTGATGATGTGGATTTCGAAGAATGTTTAATAAAGCTCACTAAAGATTTTGAGCATAGGGGTTATGATAGTGCTGAGGTTCAGAAAACCAGTGAAATAGTTAAAAAGGAGAGGAAGAACCTTGGTAAACATTATTTTTCCTCAACAGAAGGAATGTTCAAAATTTCAGACCTAGAGACAGAAAATTTAGTTTCAATTTAACATATAGCAGTAAAGTCAATGTTTTTGAAAACATAGTTAGTAAACATTGGCATGTTCTGCAAACTGATGAAAATACAGCTGGCATTCTTGGTACTAAACCTCATTTTGTTTACAGAAATAAGAAATCTTTAAGAAGACAATTATATTACCCTAAGTATTAAGAGGAGGATATGAGCCAGGAAGTGACAGGCACAAAGAAATGTAGTGCCTGCAATTTCTGTAATAGTATAATAGAAGATCCAGTATTTATACATCCTGATTCTGGTCATAAATTCACATTCAACATTACAGCAGATTGTAACACCAAAAATATAGTTTATTTAGCTAAGTGTGCAACATGTAGAAAGTTCTATGTTGGCATGACCAACAGACATCTCCGGGAATGGATAAGAGACTATTTATATTGTACTGGTAAAAGGTTAGAGTATAGTGCACTAGCCAAGCATGTAGCACAGGAGGGGGATTTACATAAATTTGTATTTCAGTTAGTGGAAGTCACGAGAACAGATATGAGACTGGGTGATGTTATTAATAATACTGAATGCAATGAAACTAGATGGATTCTCAGACTTAGAGCACATAAGGGCTCTGGTCTGAATGTTGTAGTCCCCCTGAAACCAGAATTAAATAACAGGGGCTTGCGAAAAGAATTTACACAACATATAAATAAATTAGAAGTTTTTTTTTTTTTAATTTTTAGATAGACTTTACATTATTGTATTTTTAATATGATACAATTAATACATATATATTTTTATGATGGATGTCTTTTTAAAAAAAATTTCTTTGAGTATATCCCCTTTTTTGCATAAATCACATGCCATGATTAATTGCATTGTTAGGTTATTTGCCTTAATTATTGTTAATTGTTTAGATATTTAAACCTGTGGTTTTTAGTTCTCTGTGATCTGAAGAAGCAATTGTTTAAATTGTGAAAGCGATCATCTTTTTCATTAAAATCTTTCGACTGCATTTGAATTGGAAGTTTCGTTGTTGTTTTTTCCCAGCTGTGGAACTGCACTTGGCTTGTTTCCTACTCTCTAAAGTCTGTTAACAAAACCTAAATTTCTGCAGTACTTATTTCAGCACGTTTTTTCATATTTAAAATCATTGAACTTAAAGGCATCTGGAAAGGAAGGAAATCGAAGTTTTGCATTTATGATGATGTGGTTATTTAGAATGAACATTTTTAAAGTTGTGATAGACCTTTGCATTTTGTGTAATCTTAGTGAAGAGCCAATGCCTTTTGGAGTTATGCTGTTAATGTTGATACCGTTCGCTATCTTTATTCAGCATGGCTGCCATTTTATCTTATTAAATTCTAATCTTCCTAAGTCATACTTTGGTGGAAACCAAGAGCCTGTTCAGTAAACCTGCTGCCCTTGCTTTACAACTTTTTACTATTTTGAATTTTCTCTAATAGACAGTAATACATTTTCAAGTTATTTTAGATGAAAAATAAATGCCAGCTAAAATGATGTATAGTATTGGAATTTTGGTTTATTTTGGAACACTGAAAGTTTTTTCTTTCTTATTAAATCAAAGAAGACAGAAAATCTTTGAGTTTTCAGAAGTCATAAACTTAAGATGACTAGTGAAGAAATGTGTTTGCATAAAGATATGGTATTAAGGATCAGATGTGGCAAGGTTAAAAAGGAAATGAAAACTAAGGGGATGATGATCAACCAGGTAATCTCTTGATGCAGTAAAATAATTATAAACTGTTATACAGTGCTGGGTACATTTAAGTAGATATCTTAGTAGGATAATACATGGTAGATAAGATATGGAGAATTGGGAAGTAACATTTTACCACTAAGATCTAATGGTAGATTACAACTGAAATAATCCCCTGGATTCATGAAAATCCATGCAAGAATAAGGCTATTCTTGCACTGAGTGGTTCATGTCTGTTTATGATAGCAGCTCACCTTCCATATACATGAAGGCATGCTGCTATCTAAACTAAATGGACATGAGCCAGGAAAGAGCGCGGGGGGTGTGTGTCAGCAGTGCCTGCACCTGAAACATGCTCCCTTCACTCTGAAAGTGCCATACAGCACTTTCTGATACAGATGAGTGTCAAATTAGATAATATTAGAGCCTGGCTCTAATATTATATAGTAAACGAGTCTCCCCAGGCACTGAAATGTAAACAGCTAACATTTCAGTGTCTGCGAACACTAACAAAAAATAAAAAACACAAACACCTAGAAGCAGCAGCCTTCAAGTGCACCCCCCCAAATGTATGCACTCTTGCCCTACATGC
>NC_056745.1:894325130-894327630 GCF_019279795.1 Protopterus annectens
TGCTCCGTGGTAAGGATGTTAAATAACACAGCCAGATCAGTCCCTCTACCACCCAGTAAACACTTTAGACATCCATTCCACACCTCCACACTATTCTGTGTTCTCGGGAGGAATAGCTGATTTAGTTCTGAAATATTCCAGAATGACACTGGAAATAAAGGTGGAATTCTCATAGCAGAAGTAGTCCTGGTGCTAAACTTTCCTAATTTCCCATATATGTACCAATCAGAGAAGTAGCGTAGAAGCTGTCTCCCCTCTGATGGAAAGATATCTCTTAACTGTTGAAATGTCTCGACAACAACCTCTTCATCCACAAGTGCCAGTGCTACTAAACACTTCACATGTAACTGAAACGTCATGTTACTATTGTATAAAGAACAAAGACCCAGTTGTTGAACTTTTCGCCATATATTCTGCCCGAAATGAAATAGGCACCCTTTGGGAACAGCACCATTTACATTCAAGCATATGCTTTTCATAGCAGCAATTTCATAGTCAGACAGAATGTATCGGACAGCTGGTTCAAATTCATTCTTAGACATTAAATGGTAAATAGCATGCCACATATAGTTGTGTGACTTCAAGGATTTCTTAGACATTAAGCAGAACACAAGAGGGATAGCTTTACTATAACCACCGAAGTTCCTAAACTATGAACACTATATAATTGCCGACAGCAGACACCCTTACAGAAGAACGTGCCATCTATAAGCCAAATTGTGGCTCTAACTAAGTCATAGAAGTTATTCAGTGTACTAAATACAACTACACCGTACCCGTACTGGCATCACTTAAACACTTGCTAATGAACACTCCACTTTTCAGATGGAATTTCTCAAAAGTCTATTCTGTTTAATTTTAGACTGTCATCCCTCTCTGCTAAAAACACTTTGTGTCTTACACGGATAACTTGCTGTAAGACTGCTTTCCTACCTGGCATTCATGTATGGTAGTCAACGAAGTTGATGCTAATGCATCGTCCACTACTAAACAGGAGTTACCTCTGCTTAACCTAGCTCTTTCCTTGACATCATTACAAACAATGTATTTTAGTACTTCGCCAGATTCACCTGTATGTTTATGTGCCACTGATTTCTCTAGCCGTTCGCCTTCAGCAACTGCTGAAGTTACAGTTCTACCTCTGCACTTGTCAGATATTTTGCACTTACATCCCCAGTACTTCCTGCTTTGTCTGCTTCTCTCACAATGATACATAAATCCATCTATAATGAGCATTCCTTTGCTACGTTGGGATGGCACAGTCTGATATATGTTCCCTAGAACACCAGGACCATTCGTCTGGAACTCAACCATTTGTGTTTGTGAGTGGTACAAAGTATAAAGCTGTGTGGTTTAACATTACTCCTTATAACAACCGTTACAAGTGCATAACCGGATATTACTTCATACACTTCAGCCGCGGAATGTTAATACAGTGATTTGACTGTCGGTTAACTTGTTTTTAGTTTAATTGGGCTGTCGGTGATGTGGTCTCATTTAAGCAAGTGTCAGTGAAGTTGCATTTTGTTCATATAACACGAATCCATATATATATATATATATATATATATATATATATATATATATATATATATATATTTAAAAGAACAAAACAAATAAATATATGAAAAAAAGTCACTGTTAATGAGGGTGAGGAGGCCCAAAATAAGTACCTCTTGTAATTATTGATATTGTCCCCTCCACCACAGCTGAACAGATCTTCCTTGCAACACAATAACCAACACTTGCAATTCTGATACCCAGGACCCTGCACAACATAGCCACAACAATTTAACAGTCATCCATGTCAGCTGTACGATGTCAGGATGATATCAATAACATATCATGCATTACAGTCTGTCTACCATAGGGAATGTATAATGTGGAAGCAGTAAACATTCCAATGATACATAATCACACACACACACACACACACACACATATATATATATATATATATATATATATATATATATATATATATATATATATATATATGAGGATATAGACAGATATAGATATATATGTATATACACATACATACACATATACACATATTACTACATATAGATATCTATAAATGTATAAGAAGATATATATTTAGAGGGTGCAAAGCATATTGAACAGCCAATATTCCTACAGTTACCACATTTTAAAATGGCCAGTGTTTGATTCTTTCATACAAAAGACAATTATTGCATGAGACATATATCCACAGACAAGTCAAAGAATATGACACCACACACAGGTTTGCATACATAGAAATGTTTATTTGTGTACAATTTCAGTTGTATATGCCATTTCATATAGCAGTTAGGTGTTTGAAAATACATAATAACTGAGTAATGCAACTTTCAAGTAAAACATTTGATACAGTAATCTGAAAGCATAACATATGTTGCTGTCCAGGCCAAGGCCTTCAAGCAGTACAACAGTAAAGAAACACTGGCCTGGAAGATAAGAATCAATCAACACTAATTAATTACTGATGTAGTTCAAC